>NW_024581134.1:5400548-5449264 GCF_017639235.1 Corvus kubaryi | reverse complement strand
TGGATTCACTGGAGGTTTGATCTTCTCACTGGCAGTAAATCCATGACGGGCGAGGATGAGCTGCAGAGGGGCAGGAGCAGTTTCTGGGCATCCCAGAGTTCAAAGCCAGTTGGTGCTAGCACCTGGAACTGCTGGGTGAAGATGGCAGAGCCCAAAGGGCTGGCCAGGACTCTTTGGTAACAGCTGGAAACTCAAATTCTCTTCCACATTTCCATCCTTCCCATTGCACTGTGGCTCTTCTGGGGCAGCTGCACAGACCAGCAGAGCCAAGTCCAGTTTGTTGTGGATGGAGCTGTTACTTGTAGTGTTCTATAAATTATTTCCTTTCTACAGGAAACACGAAACTCTTTGTGCCCAGAGGCACCTTGTGCTTTACACTCTTGTTTCAAGTGCAGAGGATGCTGCAGTGGTGAGCAGAGATCCCACAGAGCAGAGCTGGTTGAAGTGGTTGATTTTAATGCCAACAGAGCAGCCACAAAACATGGCCACAGAGCTCTTGCCATCCCCAGAGCTGCTTGGCCAGTCTTCAAAAATAAACCCAGTCTTACAGAAATCATAAAGGTAAATTCCTCTGTTCTCTTGAAAGGAATGTTCAGGAAATGCCCGTGGCCTTTGAACCCAAACATCCTGGAACTATTTTCCTGAAGCACCAACACCTCAGTAAGTTCCCTGAGCTGGTTTGCAATCCACCTGGATATATTCCATGAGCTGATTTGCAATTCACCTGGGTAAATTCCAAGAGTTGGTCTGCAATTCACCTCTGCCTCAGCCTTCACAATCACCGAGGTTCAGCTCTCTTTAAGCCCCATCTAATTATGCAATTTAACTGCAGAAAGAACAACAGCTTTGCTGAATATGCAACAGTCTCCTCATTGTATTTTGATGGGGGGAGAGAAAAGGAAAAGGCAATTTCATTTAAAGTTCAGGCATGTCTATGGGGCTTGTCTGATGTGAAAAAGACAGAGGCCCCTCTGTCTCAGGTGAATCTGGAGTTAAAGACACTTTCCTGGTGTGTCTCGGATGCATCCACAGCTACCTGAACACAATGGCACAAACCGTGGCGTTTTTCCTGCTCATTTTTCTTCAGGACTGTAGTTCATTAACTCCAGTAACGCAGTTTCATTAATGTGCGTTAACCAATGACTTTCCCATTACTGCTGCTGTCTCCAATCAAAGACTCATTTATGGAAAACAAGGGCAGAGGGAACAACATGCTTTGGCAGCTGTAAGATCATACGCCCAGAGCTTTATACCCTCTGTCTTATATTTTTACGTTAAAGTATCACAAGCTATTACCATATTTTTCATTATTATTTGTGGCACTAAATACTGCAGCTCCCGGTGCCAGATGGCGAATATTCAGAATAAAAATAATGCAAGGCCAATCTTAGAAAGACTCAATGTGAGTGTAACAGCATGTATTCATCCTCCTTTCCTAATGCACATGGTTAAAATATTAGCAGACTTAAAATCTGGTTTCCAATTTAGAGGAGTCACATATTACAGAATGATATGCATGCATATATACATATATTTAAATATGCACATATAAAAATTTTAATTTATTTCCATTTTATTTGCATGTTTCAAGGGTCTTAACATAATACATGGGCACATCTTCTTTCACTCTTCAGGAGGTTATTTTAACCAGGAAAGAAAACCAAATAGTTTCAAAATGGAACATAAGCAAAAACCTTTTTCTAGAAATTGTTATTGGTACAAAATACTTTTTTTTTTTAATATATAAACAGCTTGAGTCCTAAACTTAACCAGATGGAAACGTGCCTACAAAGCGTTGGATCTAATTCAGAAGAGACTGACAGCCAACAGATGAGCCAATTTAGCCCATCCCATGCCAAAAATGGTCAATCATGTTATCTTATGTGTGACTCGACTCTGGCAGATGCCAACTCTATCCAAACAACTTCAAGCATCTTTTTGGAAGACTGGATTATTTTACACACACTTTCAAAAAATCATAATAATGCTCGATTTTTCTGGAAACCTTCCACTTAGCTTCAGCATTTCCACAAGAGATTTTTGATCAACTTATTTTAAGGATAAATCCTTTTATTTTATAGCCTAACAGAATAAATGCTTTCCAACCCAACAAAGCCTGTTAAAAAAATTATTAAATTGCAGTTCAGTGACAGACCCCCATTTGTTTGAGTATTCATACAAGGAAAGCTTTACACCTGTGCAAATCTTCCTTAAGCCAAATGTTTGCTTTCAACAACACAAACACGACAGGAAATACAAATTAAAGGTACTTCCTGCATCCCTCACTACCTTCCCCAGAATTAAGAGTAAAGTTAAAACAAAAGGAGTTTTTTATATGCTGAGTGATTACAACCAAGGCTTTTTAAAATAATTGTAATTCATAATCTCTCCGTGAATTTTTTTTTTTGTTGCTTTTCAGAAGACCTCATCTGCCTCCACCTGCAACAGGACAGGACTTGCACCTCTGTGTCCTCTGAAACCCACCCACTCCGGGCAACACAGTGCTGGTATACTGATTTTTTTTTTTCCTTCTTGCCCTTAATTTGAATAAGAATAATAAAAAGGAAAAAAAAAACCCCACCCCACTAACTCAGTGATTAGTCCATCCTGACAGCATAGGACCATTCAATCCCTCTCCAATGCATCACATCCCCTGTAGTTAAGCCCTGTATCTGCTGTCAGCTTGGGCCCTGCTTAAACTCAGTCTGAATTTTAGCTTCCCACTAGCACCCTGGGAGGTCTCAGGTGATGAGATTTCTCTGTTAGACTGAGAGCTGCAGAAACCACTGTAAACACTTAGCAGCTCATCATCTTTCACTGGACACCTTGAAGGGGCACATTTTAAGAGGGACGTTTTCAAATCCATTGTTTCCAGGGAGAACAGTGCCAGCTTCCCCGCGCTGCAGAAGGCAGAGGTTCTGCTCATAGCCAGTACTTTGGGTTGTGTTCTTGACAATCACACACAAAGTTGCAATTTCATTTTCCATTTGTCCAGGAGGTAATTGCACTGCCTGTGTGAAGTGACCTTCCCACACGCGGCACACGGAGCCAGGCAATTATCCACAGGACATGCAGCAGCCTCTCCATTTCCAACCTTTTTATAGTGTCCTTTGTGATGGCAGTCCCAAGATTTTGAGATCCACAGACATTCATCTAGGCTGAAGTCTGGACATTTTTAGATATCTTCCTTATAGGACAAACAGATATTCTCAGTTGTGTGAGCATTTCCTTACATTGTTCCTGCTCCTCACTAAGAAGATGCTGTCAAGGTGTGTGTGACCAGTGGACTTGGCTGCAGGTGTTCACGTTGGACTTGAGGCAACTCTCACAGAAAAGGTCACAGACATTGAAAAGATTCACTTCTGCACTTCCCAGGCATAAAACACTCAGTTTTCAGTGGATGAAAACACCAGGGTTTAGGTAACCATACCCTTCTTGCATCAAACTTGTCCCTCATTTGTCCTAGCTCGTTTATGGATTACAAAATCATGGAATTGTTTAGGTGGGAAAAGATCTTCAAGATGGAGAATTCACAGACTATATTGTTCTCATACCTCATCAGCCCCAAGGCTGGTGGGAAGGTATGGAGTCCCTGGAAAAAAACAAAGACTGCTGGAGAAGCCTTTGGAAAGAATGGAAACATTAAGCTTTATCCTCTACGTGGGTTTGGATTTTTTAAATAACAATTATTTAATTTCCTCTGTTTATGGATAGTCAGTGGGTAACCAAACACTTCAATCAGCCTCAGCCAGGCTGATCCCAGACTGTCATTGGTTCCAGATAAACCTCTGGCTGAACAGCAACTCAGCACTCAGACAATGCCAAGGGCTTCCCTTTGTACTCATTACCACACTCACAGCCACTGCCCACCTCTGCTGTACAGTCTGTGATGCAAAAACTGGGTCGGGGATTCAAAAACTATGTTGGCAACAGTTGGGTGATTCAGCAAGAACAGTTTTTCCACAGCCATGTTCTTTTCTGCACCTATTTTAAAGAGCAGCACTGGCTGAATTGAATTGGCTGCGCTGCCGTTACCTGGTAAACCAGCGTTTCCTTCAGTTCCTGTTGCCACCACTCCCACAGGTCTTACAGCAGGTTCAGGAAGAACTTCAGGCCAAGTGTGTATTCAAACAAGTAGATGGTGCCTACAAAACATCATAAACTTTGTTGCACTTCAAGGAACCCTATATTCAGTCACAGGGCACAGCTCATCCAGGGAGTCTTTAGAAAGACAGAGCTCTTCTCTTTGGCTGCTCACACTCCTGCCTCCTGCAGGCTGCCTGTGCTCAGATGACACCGGTGCACCTGTGAGTTTACAGCTCTCCTGCCATTGCCCATTTCAGTTTAAGTCAGGGCTGAGTTGCTCTGAACCGTGAAGCCATTAGTGAGTGTTCACTCCCCACGCTGCCAGCACTGGGCACCCCAAAGCACTCAGCAGCCAGGGCTTCACCAGCCTCCCCCATCTCTCCTGCTCCTGCAGAGTTCACAGGCCACTGCTTTCACTTCATTACCAGTCAGGGAGAAACAATATGTTGAGAAACTTCTTTTTAATCTGGCTCAAGTATTGGGATGTGGTAATTTGTATAGAAATTCACCTGGATGGTGGCACAAGTCCTCGAGGGAGACTGTTGGCTCCTGCTTTGGAACACAACCACTCCTTTTCCATGAAATACCACTCCCATCTCGCTGCAGTCAGTGGGAGTAAAAACAAGTGTGTTTAACAGATGTCACAAACCGTTCCCAGGCTGTCACAGCTTTCCAACATTTTCCAGTGGATTGTTATTACCAGATCCCTGCAAGTCAGCAGCAAGCGATGCCGCCTCTGACTCCGCTCATCCCGTTCCGACTGATGACGTGAGCTGTCAGACTGTAAACTCAGAGTTGTCAAATAGCTGTAATTTGCAGATTTAGTAAAAGAGCTTAACATTCCTTTGAGTAAAGTACTTAAGAGATGTATTCCGTGGGATTTATGGGCTGTGAAAGTCTGTGTGGTTTTTAGCTAGAGCAGGATCTCCATAGGATGGCTCGAGTGTCAGTAAAGCAGCTTTGGCCTAAATCAGAGACTGCCATTAGATGTGAGCTGATATCCCACGGAAGGAATTTCCACAGAGACTCTGATATCAAGTCTGAAAACAGCCATTTGGAGGATCTGCTTTTCTAGATACCTATTGGAATCACACGGACATTTATTTGCTGGAGCTTGACTGCTTCCTAGCAGGCTGAATAAGAGTTAGAAAGCTTAGGGCCTTCAATTAAAATAAAACAAATAATAATTTATAATAATTGACAAAACCCACATTTTTTCAGCTTCCAGAGCTGATCATCCAGTAAAAAGTAGTTTTCTGTGTTTCCCTTTTGGTTTTCACAAGTGCTATATGCATTTGACTTGCTATCAATGATTCTTGGACCATTTCCATCAGGAAGTCATTTCAGTGCTGCAGCCCAACTTCTGTTGTTCCGTTTTCACTGGACATACTTAGTACATTTATGCATACCAGGGCTCGATGGTGTGGCATTTCTTGTATGAATTAGGAGTTGAGAGCGTTACTCACCTGTGAATCACATCTCCTAAGAGAAGATACAAAGTGTTTTAAACACCCCACACCAGCAGCACATGCTGGACACATGGCTGTTGTGCCAATATATTCTTCCCAGCATGATGCCATTGCATCATGGAAATATCCAGCTAAATCTGGCAGAATTAAAGTAATTTGTGTACAAACCTAGCACATGAGTTGCACAAAGTCTTAAGAATATTTAAGCAACTTTCTGCCACTTTTTGGTACAACATATTTTGTGATTTGAGAATTCAATACCTGCTGGAAATTCCAACTACCAGTTTTGCTGGGAACATAGGCAACAGCAACTATTAAAAAACCCACCTAATGGGCTAAATCGTGCTCATGCTGCTCTTTAGGAGGTAACATTTTAGCCATGGAGTTCTACATTTGGTGACAGAAGGTTTCTGTGGTCAGCTGGAGATTTCTAACATCAAAAATTCCAGGGACTGATAAGGAATCAGAAGACTGAATGCAATTGCTCCATGTATTGCAGCAGTACAGCACCCAAACACACCTTCAGCAGCCAGGTTTGCTCTCTGCAGCAGCACTAAGCAGGGTTCTGCTAAACACTGATTTTTAGTGGACGTGGCATTCAAATGGATCTTTCCACACTGTGGGAATCATGTGCATGGGCTACTGTCTGCAAAGCTCCCTGAGCATTTTGGAAGCACAGCTACCTCACCCAGATATGCCGCTGAAAATGAGACACCTGGAGAACCCCAGTAACACCTGAGCCTCAGCAGACAAGAACCACCTGGAGCAGGCTGTCAGAGCACGCTGCTGTTTCAGGTGACCTGAAGCCCAAACTGGAATATGCAGAGGCTGTCCCAGAGCTCCCCAAGCAGCATTTCACTGAACAAACCTCTCCCTGCAAGGTTGTGGCTACAGAGGTCCCAAGACAGCACAGGAGCCTTCACAGTGTCCCATCCCACCGAGGTGACCTTTGGAGGCAGCACCTCTCCACAGAACATGTGGGATAAAGCCCGGCCCTAAGAGAGAAGCTGCTAATGCTACCTCCAGTTTATAGACAGGAAACGTTTTAGTGAGAATTACAAAATTACAGCCCCAATAAGGGGAGAGGGAGGAAGAAGAGGCACAAAGTAAGGTCACGTCTAAGGAGGAGAGATCAGCTCACACACAAAGCCCAAGGGGTCCCTGCGTGCAGCTGCTGTAATGCAGGGCCCAGATTAGCACTCAGATTGGAGTGAAGGGATTGAATGGAGAAAATCTTCCTTCACCACTAACCTAAGATCACCATTGAATTTCTCTTCCTCTGACATTTAACTACTGTAAAATAAAACATCACTTTTTTTAAAAATAAGTCTCTGTATTGTACAACATCAGGTCATTAATTTTTACCCCGTAGACTTCGGAAACACTGTGTGTGTGTGTTACTGGCACAGTCCTTGTGTGGGCTTTTTGAAGTGCAGCAATTTCCACAAGGCAGAAGGAACAACTCCAGCCTAAAATACTTGTGCCTTGTGCTCTTCCCCCTCCCTTGTATCCTGCCAAATATCCTACGTTCCTGCAATCACAAGTAGCGGCATCGACACGCGATATCACTCATCACCTTTTACAGATTCTGCAAACACTGTTTTCCCCAGAGAACATTCCCTGGTTTTAATTGTAAATAAGCTGAATCTTTTATCTGCTTTCTTCAAAAGCCAGGAAGATTTTCAATTCACTGAAGAAGAAATAAAGATTTTTACAACTCTGTGTGAAAACACATGAACATGTATTTCCATGTTTTAGAAGCTCACAGCCCATTCTGTAATTCCTCCATTGCTGTTCTTGAATGGTTCTCTCCCAATACACACTGACCTTCATGTTCCATTTTCTCTAACGAGTCTAAAATGGAAACTTTTCATCTGTTCAACCTCCACTTTTCTAAATATTTGTTGGTGTGTGCATGTGGGGAAAATCTTCAGCTGACACTTGCAGAGCACTGCACAAGGCACTCAAAGACACCCCACCACCTGATGTATTCTGCTCCAGGCTCTTCATTCCTCTCCATAACTGAGGGGAAGAACTCGTTTCCTTCTCCCTCTCCAGCACAAGGCTGAGACTTTACCAGTTTACATTGGTGTAACTTAAAATGTTTTACTTGACAATTTTATAAAGGGCATTAGAAACTGGAAATGAATGTGGGGGAGCTGTTACATGACTCTTTCAGCTTTGGGGGTGCTGTTTTAAATTCTGTCCAAAGACACCAGTAAAGCATTTTGGTTCTTTTTCTTTCAACTAATAAATCCACTGTGCAACTTAGTACAACTGACACTTCTCATCTGAGGGAGATCCCAACCCCAGCCTGCAGACCTGCCTCTGGAGAAGTCCTCTCTCAAGGTCTCTGCTGGTTTTCCAGGCTGGATAAGGCTCATGGCTATTCCCTGAGTTTAGTCCCAACATCTGCAGAAGCTGGTCAAAAGTCACCTGGGAGGAATTTAAAAGATAGTTTTCAAGAACTAACCATTTAAGGATTTTCTTATAAAGACATCAGATTTATCCACTAAAGTCAAGAAGTAGCTGAATTCTATCTGCTCTATACGTTATTATATATCTATCTACAATTTATCTCTTTTGCCCTTCCATCCATGACGTGGCCATTCCATTAACATCAGCAACACCTACGGAGCACTCCTGCACAGTCCATTACAGGATTTAAAGGCAGACCAAATAAACCCTTAGAAACAGCAGCTGGAAGTTCATCCAGTCAGACTGGGAACACCCCAGGCTGCTCCAGGATCTCCCTCCCTCCCATCTATCCATCCATCCATCCATGGTGCACAACCACACAGAGCTCAGTGACAGCAGGACAGTGGCTGTTGTGGCCCAGATCAGTGCAGTGCAGTGCAGTTAATAACAACAAAAAAATATTTCCTGCATTCTGCTTTGATAATGAGCTGCAGCTGCAAGCAGAAATCCAGTCAGTGATTACAATGTCATGTCAAGGGCTCAAGCAGATTCTTAAAACTGCTCTGCTTTGACTGATCACGCGTTAAGAGTTTACATTTATAAAAACACAGTGTTTTAAAGCAAGAAACAGTCAGGCTTCTCACAAGCATGTTCATTCCCATCAGGGGAATGCAGCCAGCACAAGCTCCTCACCTGGTTTTGCAGCTCCACACACAAATGCAGGGGCTGTGAAAGCTGAGTGGGGGCAGAACCCAGGTGTGATCCATGAACACATGGATCTGTGTTCAGAGGATTTCCTCTGTGGATCTGAGGATTTCCTCTCTGATGGATCACCTGGAATTCAGTCACCTTCTACCAACCCACACCCTGAGATTGGTTACCTGCTCCACTGGCACGACCAAGCACCACAAACAATTGCTGAAGTAAGACTCACATTCCATACCAGTGCCCGTTTCCTCTGGGAATTTCTGCAAAGCTGGAAGAGCCGTTGTGACAGCACAGCCATTTCTATTCACAAAGATAAATCCTTTATTTAGTAAGAATTATCTACACACAGATGAAGGACAGGAGTCAGGGTAAGGAGTCTTCCAGCAGAAGGGTTACACAATCTCATCTCAACCGAGCTGCCTGTGTTGTTCTGGAACACGTCACCTTCCTTTACAATGTCAGTTTTACATTTCCATTCTGAAAAGAAACTTGAACAAAATCTCAGTGTTGAGAGATGTAGGTAACTATTACTCCATGGAACAGAAGAGCTGAGATAACCTGAGGGATCGTCTGCAAGGAGTAAGCTTTGAACATGCACCCGGAAAAAGCACAACCTCCCTGCCAATCACTCATTTAAGTTTCCTAACTTGGAGGTTAAAATAGCCCAAATTTTGTGTGTTGTGACTTGATACCCTGTGCATAAAGTTTTTACATGGGAATTAGGATTGATTTCTGTAAGTTCACAGTTAACAGCTCACTACACACTACAAGCAGCAGCCTCTTTTTAATGTCCATTTTCTACAAACACATTTCCTCTAAAAACAGAAAATGAAGAAAAAAAATTAAATGGCTTTTTCTACTCTAAAATTGCAGGCAAAGGTTTTATAATGGGAGTAGATAACTTGAATTTTGAAAAACAACCAGCTACGAGTCCAGAATATGAAAAGCTGTTTAGGAAAGGGATGTTTCAGTTTGCAGCAGAGCAGAATTACTGAGGCTGGGAGAGAGCCCCCATATCAATCTGTCTCTGTGAGAATTGTAAGGCTTTTCTGAGAGATGCCAGGCAGACTGTCCTAAGGGTCAGTGTGCTACACTGAGTCTCTCCAAAGCCATCACTCTCCCATTCACTACTTTAAGCATCTGCTTCAATAGTGACACTCTGGAGTCACAGTACAAGAATAAAAACTCCAGATAAAATTAAAAAAACCCAAAAAACCAGCACAAGTTTGGCTTTGCAGCAGACAGGAGACTCGCCCAGTATTGCTGCTGCTCTCCACAGCAATTCACTCCAACACAGCCACCACCAAGCCAGGAATGTTTATCCAGCAACTCCATGACATGGGGAAGTTTTCAGTCATCTCCAGAAACTCGCTGCAGTTCTTTAAAACACATATTCTACTGTACGACTGGCCTCTTGTTTTAGGAATTGCCTTTGTCTAGAGTTGCCTCCTGTCATTCCATTTAAAGCTGGACAGAGCTGCAGCACATCCACTGGCACCAAAAGGATGGCATAGACAAGCAATGGCCTTAGAGCTGCATCAAACCCTACAGATTTAAACAATTATTGATCATTCCTGGCATTTACCACCTGAAAACCGTCCTCATCCCAAAACTGTAACGCCCAAGACTCTCAGTCCTTGCAAAGTCCATCCCCAGTGATAAAATCCATCAGCTTTCATCTGAAATTGTCCCCTCACAAACACAATCAGACTTGGCATTAAAGTGGCTTTTGATTCCAGACATTTCACAGAGAATTCCCAATTCTGTGCACCCTGTAGGGACCTTCTGGGATGCCCAAGCCCTGTAACATGGAAAACTTTTCATTGAGAAAACCCCTTTCCCTCCATTCTAATCCTTATGCCAAAAGGAAAACTATCACAGGACTGAAATACTACTATTTACAGCCTTTGCCTTTTACCTGCTGCATGAACAGCACAGATTAATTCCAAAAATGAGCTCTTGCAGAACAGGGAGGGAAGAGCCATAGTTTGGGGTTTTGTCACAATGCAGGAAGGGAGATTCCTCATAAATAAGATTTTCAATAAACCTTTGCTTTTCCTGGCTGTTGGGAGATAACTGCACCATTACAGTCCCCTCACTGCTGTCAGCAGCTAAATCAGGAGACAATTACAGAAAATAACAGGAAGGTTGTAAGCTGGAATTCTGCACTGCCACTACATTAACTGGACTTCACTTTGCTTCTGCACTCCAAGGATGAAAATTAAAGTGCTTTTAAAATAATTTTTAACTGGAGATTGATGCCAGGTTGTCTCTTCACCTATCATTTTAAGGGAGAGAAAATAAGTAACTAGCAAGGTTTCACTCCTTTTAAGTTATGTTCCTATTTTTAGTTGTAGGGGAGGGTATAACACAAAAAAATAAATGCTATTTGCAATTACATTTCCAGAAGCACCAAATTCAGCCCTTCCCTAGTGCCCACACTGAGAAATCTTGCATCTGATTTACAAACGTAATTATATCAGTGTAATTATACCGGTGTAATTCCCCAGAAATAACAAAGTTATTTTTCAGCATCCAAGAGAAAGATTTTAATTCTTAAATTCAACATGAAGCATTACACCAGGATAGCTCGTGCTAAAGAGACTCTGAATTTCCCTGGAGAGACAAGGCCTAAAAATACAATCCTGTGGTGGTGGGATGACCTGGGCTGGATGCTGGGTGCCCACCCAGCCTCTCCATCCCTGCCCTCCTCAGCTGGGCAGGGGAGAGGACACAATGAAAGGCTCCTGGGATGAGGTAGGGACAGGGAGAGATCATCACTCAGCAATTGCTGTCATGGGCAAAACAGACTCCAGTTGGGGAAATTAACTTCATTTACTGTGAATTAGAAGCGTGACTTGGGTAATGAGAAAATGAAACAAAATCTTAAAACACCTTCCTCCCATCCCTGCCTTCTTCCCAGGCTCAACTTCACTTCAGAATTCTCCACCTCCTTTGAAGCAGTGCAGGGGGCTGGGAATGGAGGCTGTGGTCAGTTCATCACCTTGTCCCTGCTGCTCCTTCCTCTTCATTCTCTTCCCCTGCCCCAGTGTGTCTTTTCCATGTGTCCTCTTGCCACAGGGTGCAGTCCTTCAGGAAAAGGCTGCTCCAGCATGGGTCCCCAGTCTCCAGTCTCTCCAGGGGTCCTGGCAAGAGCCTGATCCAGTGTGGGCTTCCCCCAGGGTCAGAGCCTCCTCTGGGAACCTCCTCCTGCTCCATCATGGGCTCCTTCCCAGGCTGCAGGCAGATCTCTGCTCCACCGTGGACCCCCATGGGCTGCAGGGAATCTCAGCT
Source organism: Corvus kubaryi (assembly GCF_017639235.1). Lineage (NCBI taxonomy): Eukaryota > Metazoa > Chordata > Aves > Passeriformes > Corvidae > Corvus > Corvus kubaryi. The sequence goes on along the minus strand of NW_024581134.1, from coordinate 5,437,289 downwards.
CTGGCACCTGGAGCTCCTCCTGCCTCTCCTTCTTCCCTGCCCTCGTTGTCTGCAGGGCTGCTGCTCTCCCATGTTCCCACTCCTCTCTCTGGCTGCAGTTGCTCTTACACTCACAAGGCTTTTCCTCCCTTCCTAGGTCCATGATCCCAGCAGTGCAATGCCCTGTTGCTGATGTGCTTGGCCTTGGCTCTGTTGGACACAGGAAGTTTCTGGCACCTTCTCACAGCAGTGACCCCTGCAGCACCCCCCCGCCCCCCCAACACACCTGCAGTGTCCTGCAGATCCCAAAGACTGAGGTTTCCTTCCACTGGAGAAGTTTTGGCTGTTGAAATGAGGAGATTATTATAGCAATGCTTTCAGCATTATCCAGGTCATTTTCTCATACACTAATGAGATAGTAGAAATTTATGGAAGTCTTTATTGAATCTTAATTGCTCCCTAAGACCATGACTGAACTAGAAAGAAAGACTGCATTCTGCTTTGACTACAGCAGATGTTGAGGATACAGAATCCTGAACTTGGATTTGTTCATTTTTCACTTAAAAATACTGTTAGTTTTCCTTTAGAATGATACCAATCCATTTCCTGATAGTGCTGTATGAAAGGTGCTTCTGAAAGGTGACAGGAGTAATTCCAGTATTTAGTTTGCTACTAGAAGCCTAATATTTTGTTGAGGCTGTTCTTACTCTCTGCAAGGAAGAAGATTTTAAACCAGAACGCCACTGAAGAATTTAAAAGACATCTTCCTCACTAGCAAATGAGTTCAAATTAGCCCAATTACAATTAAAACATGACGTATTTATCAACCATCAGTGATGAGAAATAATGTAAATCAAGGACAAGTCTGTTTACAATTTAATAATCCACATCAAGCCACTACCAGGAGACTTTACCGATGCCTAAAAAATTGCCATAAATTACACTCTTGGTTGGGAAGTTTAAAGTTTTTGAAAAAGCTCAGCTCTTGCAGATGCCACTGAATATTAGAGATTCCTAAAGATGCAAAAATAGAACTCCTTTGGTTGAAATTACGTCCCTCTGTGAAACTGTAAAATCCAAAAAATGCAAAACCCAGAAGTTTTTGAATGCTGACTTAAAAACAAGAGCTGCGTATCACCATATTCTTGTGAATTTTTAACCTGCTATACAAGATCCAGGATCATACTCAGCATGAACAGTTCCCACAGCCTTTCACACTGTTGATAATTTCTTCTTCTAGCTTCTTCCTTTCCTCCTCTTTGGATGTCCGGTTATTTCTCTCCTCCCAGTTTGGATGGTTGTGACTGTGGAGCACTTTGCTGCTCTGTGTGTGCCACATTTCATAGTAGAGATTGCTGGGATTTGCCAGGAGCTCTGCGTGCCTGCCACGTTCTGCAACTTTACCCTGCAAAACAAGGGCAGTAAGTCAGGAATCCACATCACCAGATCCTTAGGAATATGCCAGCCTATGGACCACAGGTTCATGGTATGGATTAGAGCAGTTATTAATGAGAAGGAGCTTGAGACAGCAAGGAAAAACTGAATGCACAGTGCACTCACTTGTGTGGGCACTGCCAGCAGAAAACAAGGAGCCGTGCTCGTCTCTGCCTGCAGGTGCCTTTTGTCAACCTGGACAAAATCTGAAGTCCACCAGCATGGAAAGTTTTACTGTTTAAACTGGAGGAGTTATTTAAAGTAAATGTGGACCTCTGTATGAGGAGCAAGGTGTTCAACTACTCCTGCAAAGATCACATGAATGTATCAAAACAAACACATATCTGTCTTTGCTTGGTAACAAACACACATGAAGGAGCTAAAAGAGAAGAGCAAACAGAGGGACAAGCAAAGCACACCTAAGATCAAATCCTGAAAACAATTAGTGTAAACTGTGCTTTTATAGGTGCTCTGTAGCTTGTGTCACTGCAATCACCACCACAAAAATTGTGTGAGTGGTTCAGTTCTCTGGGCTGTTCTCAGGAGCAGACAGGATTTATTGACTATCAGCATGGAAAGGAAGAGTTGGAGAGGAGAATTCCATGAGAACTCAGAGAGAGGAACATCACCACTCTTCAAAAAACCAAACTCATCTTCCTACTTCAAGAGAGACATTCACTGACTTCCAATTAAACTAATATATTCATTCTCCAGCCACTCTTCCTTCTGGGAAAGGACAGCATTATACAGACAACCACACGGCTTTGATAATAGTTCTAAATTCTGATCTACAATTAAATCTACCTCCTTGTGACATCTGCTGATGGACATGCTGGGAAAAAATTTGGGTCTTGGCACTTCTATTAGTAATTATGCCAGTGGAATCTGAACAAACATACACTTGATCAACAGAACTGCAGAATTTATTTAAATCCTTTAAGTGATTAATTTGGAGTAGAGACCAGGCTTTTGAATTATGGCTTTTTTTTAATAACTCTTGACCAATCCTCAAAAATGGAACTTCTCTGCTCAGCTCTACAGCATCAGGATCTGTATCATTACTCCAACATTTACTCACTCAGGAATGATTCTGATTTTACCTCGGCAAAGGTGCTGGAATTGTGATTCCGTGATTACCACTGCTAAGCAGAACCAGCCACAGTCATCCTGGCTCATCCCTGCTCCTGAGCCTTATTTACCCAGCTGCTAACACATCAATCCTGCTGGGATGAGAGCGGCACACGTCAGCGCTGCCTCGGGAAGCCGGCGGGCACCGGCGGGGATGCGCTGCCTCCCTCACCCTCAAGCCCATCCTTCAGGAAAAGGGAGCACCCTGGCTCCTTCACAGTTCGAGGCTGTGCTTTTATTTTTAATTTAACAGTTACACTACAACACGAAACACACTCTTAGGAAGCTGTGAAAACTTGCATGGAAAACAAAAAGCTGCTGATTGCCTTGTGACACGTTACAAAATGCTTGCGAGATGTTTTAACGTGCACTTGTAGAAAGGATACACCTTAGGAAAGGATTGTTCAGCAAAAGCTGAAAAAACAAAGCAGATCAAAACCAAATAAAAACTCCATGGAGCATTGCAAGTGATTTATTCCACTACTTCATCCTGAGATTCATATAAAGCTGAGTTTTGTGTAGCAAATGTCACCATTTCATAAGATATTGTTCTAGTTGTCCATGAAATCACTGAATGTAGTGTAAGAATAATTTATTTGCTTTTAGATGTGTATTTTAAGTCCCTAAATACACCTATGAGCACAAGCTTATAAATAGCAACTGATAAAAATGAATGCAGAGATAAATTTAACATCTATTATCAGCAGATTAGAGCACTGTACTTTCAGCATTATCAGTTGAAAGAATAATTATGACGTTATGATAAGGACATTTGTTTATTTTAAATCTCTTGCCAGATATGGGTAATAAAGAAAAAACTGGACTTTGGATGAGTGTGAGGTAACAGCTCAACACTGATATTAGGGAACCTAATGTTGAAACGTGTTGGTTTTTTCTTAGAAGAGAAGCCTACAGAAAGGGAATAATCACACTTTTCTACAGGTACAACAGAGAATGGTGCTCAGATTTTTAACATAATTAGGTTGAACAATCCTGCAATCGTATCTGCACAGAAACAGAACATGCTGTCCTCTCTCTTTCCACTGAGAGGAAAAAATGGATGTATGTGAAAAACAGACACTCACTGAGCCATGAGAGTGAAGCATAAATTTGGGGAACACATTAGAAAACTTCATCTGACAGAAACAGGCAAAAAATTAGATTAAAAACATGCAACAGTAAGGCATAAAAATAACAATGTACAAGAGAGTCACACAGGCCAAGTTTGGGCTGGAATTTTCAAACGTGGTTTATTTCTAAACAAAAAATTTCCAGCAGCTTGGTGGGTGCGTAATAACTCAAACTGGACACACAGAGTCCCTAAACCAAACCCTGCTGTGATGTGAAAGTCACACACCACCAGGTGAGCCCTCACCTGATCCAGCACGATGATCTCATCTGCATCCACCACTGTGGACAACCTGTGGGCAATGAAAATCGACGTCCGGTGCTTCACCATTTCCCTCATGGCTTTGAGAATGTTCTGCAAGATTGGAATAGACACAGACTCTTACACGCTCCTGAGTGGGATGAGGAGAAATAAAATGCTGCTGGAAATATGCAAATTACTGTAAATAAGTTTTGAGAAACATCTCTGGTACTGCTACAGCTTCCCAATAACAAACAGCCATGAGTACGTACAGGAGAAACAGAAGAGTTCCAAACATGAAATATCTGTGGTTTTGCAAAGCCTCAAACTGAAAAAAAGCTTGTATTCACAGAAAAACACAGCTATCCCCAGGGACAAAGGAAGAGAAGTGTCACTTCATTTCAGGGAAAACTTCCCCACGGAGCCATGCTGCACAAGCAGCAAACAGCAGTAAAAGCATCTGAAAATAAGAACTCCTCATGGTAGTAATAATAATGCTTTCCAATGAAAGTTAAAGAAAAAAATCCCTCTCAGTATTATGCCAATGTGGAACAAAGAGCAATTCTGGGAATTATCTATCTATCTATCTATCCAGTGTTTCCTTTGTGAGCTCTATGCCATCTTCCAAACCACATCCCTCTGCAAGGAGCACTGACTGGGAATTTGTGCCCTCACTACCCTACGTGAAGTGTCCACTTTATTTCCCTGAAAATTTTTGTCACAAAACATTTCCATTCCCAGGCATACTCTTGTGGAAAAGCCTCATTTTCATTGCTGTCGTCCATGTGCATTTCAAAACTTTCAGCTTTGCTTATAACTCTGGCATAGATACAGCAAAACAAGAGAGGAAGAATCCAAGAACTGAGTGTGATGTGGACATTTCTGGTCCATGAGGAAGCTGTGCTACATTTCAGTGCTGTGCTATATGGATGTATAGCTCATATTCTGGATGCTTTGCATCTGGAAAATGAAAGTAATTTAGTGATTACAGGTCAATAAATTCACTCAATAGTCTGCATAAGTGAACGGAGCTGTAGCTTAGCTCATTTTTGATGACATTAGTTTGGGAAATTACTGCTGGTGCTGAGAGTTTTGTGCTTAAGCAAAGATGTTGTTATGAAGCCTGATGCAGTTCCTGTCACAGTGTCACCACATCCATGTCACAGCCCTTCCTGTGGAATGAACACAAATGAATACCAGCACTGCAGGTCACACCTACCTCATCTGCATCTGCTGCACAACGAACAAGGGGGGGTTTTGTCCTGCATTATGTCCCAAATATTTAGAAAGCTGTTTTGATGGATGCTGGATTGCATCTAAACACCTTCTAAAGTGGATTGGAAAGCTTCACACTTCATGGCCACCTGAGGTATTTGCACCAGTTTCAAGGGATGAATGTGTCGAGGTGAATGGGACTTCCAGAGTGGAAACAGAAAATAGCCCAGAGACAGCTGATATCCCTCACTGTCTCCCTCCAGGTAGATGGACTGAGCATCTCTGCTCTGCTCTTAAGGACAACAGCTTAGACACAGCATCTCTTAATAACGCTGAGAAAACACTTGAACAGAATTCTTTCTCAGAGGAAAAGAACATGGAAAAGCATCAGAATCAGACATCATTGCACCACTTAAATTTTGGAATTTTTTATCCCAATTTACCTCTTCTGTAATTGAATCTAAAGATGATGTGGCTTCATCATAGAGAAAAATATGTGGCTCCTTTAACATTGCTCTAGCAATTGCAACTCTTTGCTTTTCTCCTCCTGGATGAGGGGGAAAGAGGAAAGAAAAGAAACAAGATTAAGTTACAATTGTGATAGTCTAAATTCAACAGCAGGACATGATTTTTGAGGGTTGGTTCTTGGTTTATTTCCTTTTTCTAATAGACATCGTAGTTACTGCTGACAAATGTCTGACATGTTACATAAGATAGCACACAAGTTCCTGCTCCCTGGTAAATTTAGTGATTCATGATTGCGCATCCTTTTGGAAAAGGACAGAGAACTATTTTGTATCTGCTCCAAGGCAAGAGTCTCACACAGGTGAGTAACAACGCTGTACAGTTCCTCACTCTGTACACCTGGCAGTAGGAGCCCATTTTCCTGGCCTAAGCTCTGCCCCATCCAGCAACTCTGCACTCACAAATCTCGTTTTCTCTCACCAGTGCTCTGTCCATGCCTGCTGTATTGGATTTCAGGCATTTTGCTCACACATTGTGTCTTTCAGGTCTCTCCTTGATATTCATCCAACTTCCCACCCCATAATGGCAAATTTCACTCAAGAACAGTTAATATGGTACTGAAAACCACCTTCAGCCTGCAATCTACAGCCTGGTGGTTTCTGATATAACCCAGTTTCAGACTAGTTTCCTTCCTTAACAATTCTTACAGCCAACATCTACTCAAGAATAACTCAGGGCAACTTTTACAGACAGGAAAACAGGTGCACTTGAGAACTTAAAATCTGCTAAACATTTGGTACGCGACGCAAACACGTCACATTTGTGCACTTGTCCTCCTTTGTTTTACTCAAGACTTCAAAACATTCCATTTAATACCATTATATTCTTGTTAATGTTCCATTGCTATCAGGAGGCAACATGCTTTCACAAACCATTTAAAAGGCTGGTGGTAATGCTGCAGTTCACATTTTAAACTGTCCTTGGCAGAACTCAGTAGCAATTAGAACTGTACGATTTACTCAGTCTATTTTAGTGTTCTCTCCTTCCCTCCCCTACACAGCATCTTCAAAACTCACAGCTTGACAATATCCATGTTTGAAAGACAGATTTCTGTAACCACATCCTTTATATTTGCAGCAGATCCATTTGTCTCATGTTGTTCCCCATTCACATTCAGGGCAGCAGCACAGTAACTGTTCCATTCACAAAGTCAGGGATTTGGGGCTGTTGCAGCTCTGCCTATTACACATCTATCAGCCAACGCTGATGTGGGTTCTACTTGGAATAACCCAAACAACTTGTTTTTCATTCTTTATTCTTGATGAATCAATCCTTGAGAACAGTGAGAACTGCACGAAATTCTACTTCACCATTTAAATTTGTAAAGCTGCATTTAGCTGCATCATTACAGCTAAAACCTTGTTTTTCCACCGTGCACATAAACCCCTGGATTTTAAAGAGAACCACTTCAATTCACACAGCTTTTACTCCCCCTATTTCTGCCACAAAATAACAGAACAAATCAGGACTTTGTGTTCTCCTTAGACTTAAAGAAGCCTCACCCAACCAAAAAAAGCCAACAAACTGATTCTGACATTAATCTTTGTAAGAATTTAGGGAGCCAACCTACTATTGAGAAAACTATAGATTCCAATTAGCAGTAACTTTCTTACAGAGCAACTGAAGGAACTCAGAGCTTTCCATTTGATATCTCCAATTCTTTGAACAATGACACCATTTCTGAGAGCATTGGCCTGAGACTCCTGTACCTTGGCTCCACACATTCCTGAAGCTTATCTACTACTGGTATTTGTCAATATTCATCTAATTGTTGAAAAGAGGAAACTGAAGCTTTTATTTCAGTGGAGGATGCCCACTCAGAGCTCAAAAGAATTCCACTGTCTTTCTCCTGAGTATTTTACATACTCTTCCTTCTTTAAATACAAACAAAGCAGGAAAACACAACTCCCTTCCCTTTCTGAACACCACCTTTGTGGAAGCACTGGCCGGTGGGTGCTTCTGACCATCCCAGTGGCAGCACAAACTGAAGGATGGAGGAAAGGCAGAACCCATTTTCAGAAAGGCTCTGTTACAGGAGTCTCGAGGGCAGAGGGAAACTCAATATAACCCCACACATTGGTCCAGACTTAGAAAAGGGACATGGAATCATTCAGGCTGGAAAAGCCCCACAAAACCATGGAGTCCAACTGTTCCCCCAGCACTGCCAAGGCCACCACTAACCCATGTCCCCAAGTGTCACATCCACACAGCTGTTAAATCCCTGCAGGCCTGAGGACTCCACCACTGCCCTGAGCAGCCTGGTCAAACATTTGGGTGAAGAAATTTTTCCTAAAATCCAATCTAAACCTCAACATAAGGTTAAGGCTTCGAGCAACCTGATCTAGTGAAAGATGCCCCTGCTCACAGCAGAAGGGTTGGTCTAGATGATTTTCAGAAGGTTCCCTCCAACTGAAACCATTATATTCTTCTATAAACACCAAGACATTTCAAACCTATTGTCAGTCAAATCCTCTTTCTAGCAATTATGAGTGTGGGGAGACAGGCAGCACAAGACAAATCTTTCATTGTTAGCACGATTCTCTTCAGTTCAGTTCTGCCAGTACCTATTTAGCACCTTCTATTCCCTCACCCAGATCTGTGCTTCACATATTTTATTTCCCTTCTAAGTTTCTCCATAATCCCATTCTGCACCGTGTACACTTTCTCCTGCAGACACATTCTGGGTACAGGCTGTATCCTCCCATCCCCTGTTTCAAAGGGACCAGGACTCCTTACTGCAGCAGCTGCAGAGAAAGAACCACCCCTCAGAGCTGTCTCTGCAACAGGCAGGACCTCTCTGCACCCACTGCATCCGTCTGCTCCTGCATGAGAGGGCCCAAAGCACACATAAAGTTCCCAATTCTAGTCCACTACCCAAAAAGATCATGAGAAAAATAATTTTTACTTAGATGCACCTCCAGCCTCACTTATAATCTCATTTAACACTATCCCTGAAAATACATTCCTTTGAATATCTTGCAGACTACAGCTGCCTTAAACTGCAGACCTTCATATTAATATTTAGCCTTTATAGGTAGGTATTTTGGGCTCCTCTCTACAAGGACATTGAGGTGCTGGAGGGTGTCCAGAGAAGGGACACGGAGCTGGGGAAGGGTCTGGAATTTAAATCCTATGAGGAGCAGCTGAGGGAGCTGGGAAAGGGGCTCAGCCTGGAGCAAAGGAGGCTCAGGGGGGACCTTGTGGCTCTGCACAAGTCCCTGACAGGAGGGGGCAGCCAGGGGGGGTCGGGCTCTGCTCCCAGGGAACAGGGACAGGAGGAGAGGGAACGGCCTCAGTCTGTTCCAGGGGAAGTTCAGGTTGGATGATAGGAAGGATTTCTTCACTGAAAGGTCATGCACTGGAACAGGCTGCCCAGGACAGTGGTGGAATCACCATCCCTGGAAGTGTTCCAAAAAGGGGTGGACGTGGCACTTGGTGATGTGGTTTAGTGGGCATGGTGGGATTTAGGCTAAAGTTGGACTTGGTCTTGGAGATCTTCTCCAACCTTAATGATTCCGTGCTACAAGCTAAATAAGCTAAAAGCAAGCCTGAGGACTAAACTTTGCACAGAACTTTGAGGCAGCAAAAGGGATACAAAAGCTGTGAGCCAACCTGAGAGCTTGAGTCCTCGCTCCCCGACCTGGGTGTTGTAGCCATTGGGCATCCTCAGGATGGCCTCGTGGATCCCTGCCAGCCTGGCCACTGCATACACCTCCTCTGCTGTGGCCCCTGTTTTGCCATAGAGCAGGTTGTAGTAGATGGTGTTATGGAAGAGAACAGCATCCTGCATTTGTAGGAAGCACATTTTAAATAAGAAACCATGAACAACAGCTTCAAAACTGTCCCCAGCCCGTGAAACAATCAATACAGAACGGCTTATATTTTTCTTTACAAAGCCTGAAGGTAAAAGTGTTTGGGGGAATTTCTTTCCCCAAAAAAGGGATTAATATATTTTGTGTCCTAAATATGTATGTCATGTGCACTTTCACCAGTGTGCTAACTCATTAAGGGTGGTAATCAACTATAAAGCTAAATCACTTAAAGCTGCAGGCAGTTTCTCATGGGGAGGCTTAAACACATTTCAAAATTGGATCTATATGATGATGCATATAAAAACCTAATATTTCCTGGGGGGGAAAAAGTCTAGTTCCTTTGAAAGTCACCATGCAACACCACTGCTTTAGGACTGGCCTTCACTGAACCACAGTGCCAGATACTGAGATTTACTGTTACGATGGACTATCTGGGGAGAAGGAAACATGGAATACCTGAGGCACAACTCCTATTGCCTTTCTCAGACTTTCCAAACTGACATCTTGGATGTTCTGTCCAGCAACATAAATATTTCCTTTCTGAGGTTCATAGAAACGAAATAATAACCTCACGATGGTGCTTTTCCTGGAATTGAAAAGAATTGAAGTTAATGTTACATCCTGGTTTGCCATTTACAATCTCCAATCGGAATTGATGTACAAACAGAAATAATAAAAAGCAAACACAAGCAGCACCACATTTAAGAAACTAAATTCTGCATTGATTGGCATATTTAGTCCATTTACCCACCCTGACCCACTACCTCCTACAATGGCCACTTTCTTTCCTGCAGGGACTTCAAAGGACACTCCAGCAAGGACTTTCTGCCCCTCCAGGTATTCAAAATGCACATTGTCAAAGGCGATGGAAGCAGTCTGGGGGGTGATCTGCAGGGGTGGAGCCAGCTCTTTGTCCTATAAAAAGAAGAGCTCCACTTTAACTTCTGGGCAGCAGATATCTCCAACACTTCAACAAGCTGAACAGTCCCCTTCCCACCTCAGAAAAAGGCAAACAGACACTCCAGCTCAGATATGTGGAAAATAATCATAATTTGCTGCACAAGTGACATTGGTTTGCTCTTCCTTTTCCCCAAAGGAGGTAAAAATTCCTGCTGTAAACACTCAGCCTCATAACTTCTTTCGCAATATAGTCTGCATCATTAATTACCAATAAAAATTCAACCACGAGGCATGAATACTTAAATAAAAAAATCTCAACACCAACACAGCTTCAGTGAAGGAATTTTTGCTTCTCTGCAACAAAAAAAAAAAATCAACTGCTATTGCAGTAACTGCACTTAAAGAAGAGGCAGAACAGCAATCTTATACACAACTCTTTTGGGAATAAAAATTCAACCTGGAAGATCAGGACAGGGTGAAATGATGGCATTGCCACAAACAGCCCTATTAAATACCCAGATACTTCAGGAAAATAAGCTACTACTTACTTTAATTTTGGTATCTACACTGAGAAGTGTAAACAAGGTATTCATGTCTATAAGAGCTTGTCTTGTCTCTCTGTACACTGTTCCCAGGAAGTTTAGGGGCAGAGAAAGCTGGAACAGCAATCCATTCACCATTACCAGATCTCCAACAGAAAGGCTGCCTTAAGACAAAAGGGGTGTGAGAGAATAAGGAGACTTGAAGGGTTGTCTTGTTAGGATGCACCAAAAGACTTAAAAGAAATGATCAAGTCAATCAAGTCTAATTTCTTTTATCCCATTTCTAAACCCAGATGTTTAAATAGCAAACGAAACCCCAGAACCCACTCCCAGATTTTATACAGCTGTGCCTGAAACTAATGGCAATGTTTCTGTGGATTTCACTTTTTAAAAGATATAATAGCACTGGCAAATAAGGCAAGCAGCATATACAACATCAGATTGTACAGCTGTAAAATCCACAGAGAGGCCTGAAGAAGTTAAAAGGGGAGGAAATAATATATGGAAGCACAAATCAGGAAAGACAATCTTAAGTACAATTACAGACAAATCCAAATGATAGAATTTGTCATGATCAAGAGAGAGCTTTCATGCTGTATATACCACAGAGCTGCTAAAACACACTGAGAACCTCTGGGCAGCTCAGTATCAAACAGGCTGATCAAGGGAAAACTCAGGATGACACACCAGCTAAAGGTAAGTGCCAGGTCAGTTCAGCTGAAACAGGCCCAGAAAGATGATTTAAAGCCATATTTCGACCATCCTGCTTAAAGCTATTCTAAATCTTCCTAAGAACAGCCATAAACTGCACCTACTGACTGATCTGTTCAGTGTAACCCTTCCCTGCCCTGGCATCTTTAAAAAGGGCAAAGCAGATGCAAGAAAGAGCACATGGTATAAAGGTCTGCCCTTCAAACACTTCTGGATGTTAACAGTCTTTAAAGCATCATTATTTTTACTCTAAAACCACCTTGCTTTAGCAGAGCTTTATCCCAATACTGTATTTGAAGCTTGTACTGTGTCTTCCTAATCAAGCAGGCTTTACTTTATGTAGTAAATTAGACAAGTATAGAGCATAGAGAAGCAATTCTTTTAATAATGTGCCATTATTAATGTAAGGAAAGTGAATTATTGGTAAAAAACTACTGGAGACAAAGCACAGGGGTATATATACACACTGAGTCTTGCCAACATGGGAAGGGAGAACGGCAAAAAGAAAGGATCTTGGGAGAAGATCCACAGAAATATTTGTATTATAGAAGTGCCTTTCAAAAACCTTCAAGAAAAACTTCCTGAAGTGACATTTTCTTGGGATCTTTCTTTAACTGCTAAACTTTTAAAATGTTTTTGATAAAATCATAGTATGATTGAGAGAGTCATCGAAAGAGAGAGAGAGATACTGGAATTAATAATACTCCAAGAGGTAGAAATAGACAAAACCTAAGCAAGAAACTCTCAAGCAAAACCTCTCAAAATGAACTATCACATCAACCCTCAGTTAATTAAAACTAACACCTCTGCTGTGGATGACTGAGGTAAAGGACACTCATTTTAGGCTTACAGACAGATGAGTTACCTGCAAGAATGCCCTGGCTGGCGAGCACCATGATGGCTGTTAAACCGACGCTAAATATAGCGCTCTGGCCAAAGTTGAGGAGAGCTAAAGTAGAGGTAGTCTTCAGGGAGGCTTTTTCATAGATCTTCAGGAACTCATCATACCGTTGGGCTTCGTATTTTTCATTATTGAAATACTACAAAACAAACACAAATGGTAAATGTGACAGTGTCAAGGATGTTAGACTGTTTAAGTGGCTATAAAATCCAGTATGAACAGACTACGTGCACTGACACACACAGCTCCTCTCCAACAGTTCTAGGGACTAAAGGAAAGAAATCACAGAATATCCCGAGTTGGAAGGGACCCACAAGGATCATCCAAGTCTAACTCCTGCCCAGGACACCCCAACAATCCCACCCTGTGCCTGAGAGCATTGTCCAAACACTCCTGGAGCTCTGGCAGCCTTGGGGTCGTGCCCATTCCCTGGGAGCCTGCTCAGTGCCCCACTACCCTCTGGGTGAGGAACCTTTCCCCAATATCCAACGTAAACCTCCTCTTCAAGACCAAGTTTACTCTTTGCAGAAATTGATGGTCAAGGTGATTCAGCCATGAAAGAAACTTCTCACTCTTTATTAGCAAAGAGATTTTTTCAGCCCCCCTAACAACCTTCCTGCTACTCTGTCAATGCCACGCAGTACTCTTCAAATGAATAATGCTTAAAAATACGCTATTTTCCAAATATGCAGTCCTATAAAAGATGAATCTTATGACTCACTTCCCTAAGGCTGACAGAAGCAAGACAAAGAGCCTGGTAGTAAAGACTGGCCTTACCTTCACAGTCTCATAATTCAGGAGCGAGTCAATGGCAGCGTTACCAGCATCGTTATCAGCTTTGTTCATTTCTATCCGAAACTTAGTCCTGGGAAAGGAAGGTTTGATCCAGTCACGAGTTCAAGCTGAGCCATCAGAGCACCCTGATGAATGCGAGGGCAGGGCCTGCCTTACCTCCACTGTGTAATTCCTATCGTGAATGCTGCATAGGCTCCCAGCGTCCCCAGAGTGACCAAAGCAAACTCAGCACCGCATTTGTAATACTGGAAGATTTAAAATCAAATGGAAAAAAAAGAATCATCATCATCATTTTCAAAATTTTGCTGCTGTCTTCAGCTAAGCTATCCTAATTTTAAGACAAGAAATGATGGTCCTTCCCAAAACAATCCCTGCTCTGAACAGCTTAAGGCTAAATAAAGGCTTAAACTCAAAAAGAAAGCAGCAAGAAGGATTTAGATAAAAAGATTGGAGGCAATAACCAAGAGCTGGTGTGTATAATACTACAAAGTTATTTTTCACATTATAAAACATAAATGCTGCTGATGCTTGTGCCGTTTTCACAAATAAGCATTTGTTTCCATGCTTTTTGAGTGGATTTTGAAAGAAAGCTGAAGACTGTGGAAGAAGAAATAAATGGCCTCGCAAAACAACTTAGGAAGAGTTTTCTGTATTTCAGGGCACATCAGGAGAGGAGAGCCCTAAGGAGGGTTGGCTGACAGCCAGCCTGGTCTGCAACTTCCACTGCTTAGAAAATGTAACCCAACATCAACAGGCATTTCACTGTTCCATTCAAACTTAAGTCCTTCTAAAAAGGCCAATAAACAAAACAAGGTTCTTGTTTTTAATTTAGTCTAAGATACGTAATCAAGATTTAGATTTCTGCACCCAAATAATACCCAAAGATCCTGACTTCAAAGACAGGAAGTGTGATTTATTTTATAGAAGTTCAAATTTCAGAGTATTAAGCTTAAAACTTGCCAGAAGAAGCCTATTTTCCAAAAGCTAACATTCACTTTTAAGTTCTGGATAAGTTCAGATCAGTATTCAGGAAAGAGCCAATAATCACTCCCTTCTCTACCCTGAATACACTAAACAACAACATTCCTGGACATTTATATTCTGTTTCCATACTACATTTGACACAGTTTACTTTTCTAATTTCATTTTTCCAACAATTCTGAAGAAAAACATTAGAAACTGTCCACATGAGTACAACTGGCTGAAGAGAGGTTTTAAATGTGCAAATAATTTCAAATAAGCTGATTTAAAGCAACCGATATTTGAAAATTAGGGATTGCTCTCTTTTACAGTAGTTGCTTTCACCCTGTAAATTCAATTATTGTTATTAATACTCTGTAGACTTTGGTAAGAGCATTATTCCTAAGTGAGACAATTCCAACGATGACTAAACCACACTTACCAGAATTCCACTGACCAGAGCCACTTCAAACATTGTAGGTCCCAGATTAAACACCAAAGCACTAAGAACAAAACTGATGCCCCTTGTGCCTCTGTCAATGGTTTTTGACAGTGCTCCTGTTTGCCTGCTTAGATGGAAGGCCAGATCGAGGTTGTGAAGGTGCAGGAAAACATTCTTGGCTATCCTCCTGATTGAATTTTGAGCTACTTTCCCAAATACTGCATTTCTCGCTTCATTAAATAACGCTGCCCCAGCTCTTGAGATACCATCTAAAAAGGGATGAAAAAGTTTACAAAATGAAAATAATTATATTTTCAACTTCCCCTCATGCATGAAATTACACTAGACTCATTCTTTATATATTTTCAACAATTTTAGTTCAAAGGTAATTTATACTTAATTGGCCCAAGCTTTATGCAATTTTTCATTTATAAACCATTGTGCATGCATTTAAATCAGTTTCTTTTGCAGCTGGTTATAAGAAAGGGCAGGATTTATAATCAAGAATAATTTCTATAAGCATTATTTCATTTTTTAATTGGAATACCAGAAGCAAGGTCAGAGAATATTGGGAACAGACATCACCACAGTAACTGTGAAATAGTTACAACACTCTGAGGGCTGGAGCCCCTCTGCTCTGGGGGCAGGCTGGGAGAGCTGGGGGTGTTCACCTGGAGAAGAGAAGGCTCCAGGCAAACCTTAGAGCCCCTTCCAGTGCCTAAAGGGGCTCCAGGAGAGCTGGACAGGGACTGGGGACAAGGCATGGAGGGACAGGACACAGGGAATGGCTTCCCAGTGCCAGAGGGCAGGGCTGGATGGGAGATTGGGAGGGAATTGTTCCCTGGGAGGGTGGGGAGGCCCTGGCACAGGGTGCCCAGAGCAGCTGGGGCTGCCCCTGGATCCCTGGCAGTGCCCAAGGCCAGGTTGGACGGGGCTTGGAGCTCCCTGGGAGAGTGGAAGGTGTCCCTGCCCATGGATGACCTTTGAGGTCCCTTCCAGCCCAAACCACTCCATAATTCTGTGATTCACAACCAGCTGTGATGCTCAGCAGTGCAATGGTCAGGGGCTCTGCTGAGCCCCTCCCTCACTGCAGACCCTTAACTCCCATCCCCAGTTTGGGAATACACTCACAGCCCACGAGAACAGCAGTTGCCAGGGTAGCCACAGTGCTTGGGGCATCGCCGAGGTTGAGCACGTTCCCAGACACCTGGTTGAGGTTGTCCACTGCATATTTAAACATGAAGGGAACCAGTATATTCATGGCCTGAAAGCAGGAGCACACCAATTAGACCACTTGCATTAAAACAACTATTTATGCCTTCTATGGAGCATACTATTTTTTCTGAGATTGCTCTAGTGTTATATTTAGTCCTTAAGTACTTAGTGCAGGTGAGTTGGCTCTTTATTTCAAGCACAATGTTCTCCACTATTAAATCTTCGCTGCTGGGACTGCAGGGTTACTTTGTCTCTCTCATTTTAAATATGGATTAAATATGTCTCCTCTTAAATACGGATTTCTATCCTCAACAAACTGCACACTGCAAAGGCCCTGGAAGTGAGGCTGAGCTCTCAGGACAGCATGAGAGCCCAGGAAATGAATCAAGCAGCAGCCACTGCATGACACACACAGTGCTACTAAATTATGTCCTCATTTGGAGCTGCTTGCTCTTTGTGATGCTGACAATATTCAGTGTGAAGCAGCACTGTTACACAGGAAACCCCTCACCCACACATGGCTAACACGGCATCACTGGGATGGATTAAACCAAAGCTCCTGGGAAGTCAAAGAAAATAAGCTGACCCCTCCTTTGTCTCTGTTAATACTCCCCTAAAATTTAAATAATGCTTCCCATTTACAACATCACTCTAAACTTTAACTTGGTATCTATTAACCCTGGGGTTTGGCACAACAGCACAGAAGACTTTATAGTCTACAAGACACTACAAATGGACTTTAAAAATACGAGTTTTCAAACAAAAAGTCACATCCACCACCTACCACCCAGTGGGTCACTGCACACTCCTCTAAGAGCAGCAAACCCCAGATCCATCTCCTCTAACAGTGGTGGCCCCTCAGGATGAGAAACCCCAAACAAATGGAGATGTAAACACACCAACTTCAGCAGTTTTTTATTTGCACAACCGTAGCACAAGAAAATACCGAAAATCTTACAGAAAACATAACATTCCTAAGTCTTGTTAATGTGCCTTTGTTACATTGCGCATTTATACCAACAAGAAAGGCAATTTACAGACAAACTTCATATAATTAATAGAATTTCTTAATTCAAACTGCTCTTAACTGTTAAGATTTGAAAATATGGACACAACTTTTTTAGCAGTTGAACAAATATGTGATGACCTATAATGTTACATTCACAGCAGATGTTAAAATACTTCACAGCGAGTTGACTTTGCTTAAAGTTGGCCTCATTTTTTTAAAGAATTTGGAAAAAACTTGTGGGTAGATGACAAATTATTGCACATGAGAAGAAACAAAAAACAGAAACCAGATTGATACAGATATTTCAGCTCTCACCACCAAATGTTTTGGATACCCACTTAGATCTCAATTGTATTTAGGGACATCTGTCAGAGCTGAAAG
Organism: Corvus kubaryi; assembly: GCF_017639235.1. Lineage (NCBI taxonomy): Eukaryota > Metazoa > Chordata > Aves > Passeriformes > Corvidae > Corvus > Corvus kubaryi. The sequence continues at coordinate 5,419,971 of NW_024581134.1, read as the reverse complement.
CCCAGGGAAAAAACTGTAAATTAACTGGATAAAACTAGATTTTGAGAGCAAAAAGTGATAAATTCATTCTTAAGTTCAAATTCAAGGGGGAAGACAGACTTCCAGAAATTCTAATGACTGTCCCAATATCCAATATTCCCAGTTTTACAAATTATGGCAAATAGTGGAAGGTACGAAGTTCACCAAGCAGAGTAATTGGAGCTTTGAAAATATTTTTGTAAACTATAGATTTAAAGAAAGAAATGTAAATTAATTTTTTGAATCTGTGCTGTGAATTTTTTCAGACAGTGTTTTAGGCTAAAGATTTAAATGCAAATGAGGAAGGGATCCATTTTCTCCTCTTCTCCCATGTCTCCCCTGTGAAATACATTATAAAAAACACCTCAAAATTCTCAACACAGCCTAATTTAAATAACTCCTGAGAGGAGATACATGAGATCTGAAGGCACCTGGGTGAGGTTAGTGCTCGTTTGTTAGTGACTAAGAAAACAGCTGAAGATCAGGTCCTACTTCAAACACATTCCTCTGGAACTTGTCCAGCGCAGCCTGAGAGTCCCTCAGCCGCAGCTCCCCTTTTAACAGATGGGAATTGTGGAAATCTCAAATCCCTCTCCCTTCCCCAGTACAACCAAACAACCGCACTTTGCCTTCAGAGTTACTGAAACTCGATTTTGGGGTGGCATTTTGTTCTTAAAAAAGATGAATCTACTGCCATGTGTGTTCCAGTGACAACCAACATGACAAAGTGCAGGTTTTCCTGGGAGAGACCTCTCAGGGGAAAATAAGAATATTGTAATGCAGATGGTCTTGATTTGCTGCAGATTCTCACAAATCTCTCTGCAGGGATTTTATTTCTCACTAGACTGTGCTACACTACAGGTAGTTTTGAAATAGAACTACAGATATATTTAAAGTCCATTTAAAGAAAAGAGATGGATTCTTTAAATTGCTGTTCTCCACTCACAATTAATTTAACTGGTAACAGCCTACAATTTTGCAGAAATGTCTTCTTTTACATCAATATAATTCTTCCCAATAGAGTTTTAAATGAAATTTAAAGCCTGGTCTTAGGTTATAGTTGTTCTGACTCCTTGAGGGTAAAGCTTGAACAAGAACAAGGCAGCATGGTATTGCATTTCATTAGCAATCAAGACAGTCTGCTTTCCAGTAATTTAAAAAGAAAAAAGTTAATCTTACAAAGTTTATAGCAAGAGATGAGAGGCCATTACTAGAAACAGGCCTTTCCTACTCAATTTGTTAAATCAATGAGATCACGCTCATAGTAATGGAAACAAAATTTCACCCTTCTGCATAAATTCAGTTCTCTCGTCGTATTTGCTGGCACAGAACAAAAAGCTTTAAGCACACCTTGGTAGACCATGAAAATCTACCATGAAACACAATTGTCTTACACAATATATCTATACAGGCTTCCCTCCTCTGCCTAATGCCTGAAAGCTTGATAACAATTCCCATTAAAAAGACTCTTTTAATATGAATTTGTACATTTTCTATTTCTGCGTTTGAATTAATAGCTTATCCTTGCCTGGATTTATTGGAAAGCAAACACAGCACCCATGAAGTCATCCCAACTCAATTGCTCACATTTAACAGCAGGTTGCCCTGGAATGAATCATGATTAAATGAGTTTAAACTTTTTTTTTAATGACTGCACTGTTTTAAGCTGACAGTGCAACATCATCTTTATTCCCCCGTGGGACTACATCACTTGTAAGGCAAACAGCCTTATCTTTCATTTTGCTCTTCCCAGCATTTTTTGTTTAATAAAGATGATGGATTAATGACAGGCTGAGCCCCAACAAGATAAAACTAGTCCACAGTGAACTGTTCTTTTGCCAATAATTCACTGAGAAACGTTGGCATGAAGATGACTGAATTTATCTCCAGACCAATGTAAACATACACATCCAACAGCTCCATTTGTGGAGTTACACACAGAAATCCCCATCCCTTGTGGAGGCAAGACTGCTAAAGAAGCTCCAAAATGTGGTCCAGATGAGGGAAGAAGCACCTGGCTTCATGCCTTCTTCAAATTTAATGATGACCTGAACTACACTTTTTCCAGTAAGAAAAAAACCCAAACCGATTTTAAATACTTTTCACCTGAAACTCCTCGAAAAGCCAACGATTTCTAAAGGTTTATTGCAATTATCTAACTCCATCTGAGCCCCCAGAAAGAGCTCAAACACCATGATCACAGGTACATGCTTCAGTGATCAGATAGATGTCGTTATCTTTGCATGCAGGCGGAATTTGCAATTCAACCCTTGTGTCCTGCCTCCTTAGCCAAACCATTCCTGCTCTGAAACTTAGGGAATTAGCAGTCAGTAGAAATGCAGAGAGTCTGAAAGAATTCTTTGGCTCATGAATAACACATGCCTGGTCTCTGACCAGGAGGCCAAAACCCATTCCAGGCTGACAGAGGTGACAAGTGATTTTGTCATATTCATGTATTTAATCCAGCTCCTCAGAAGCCTGAGCACTTTTTTCCTTGTGCCACAGAAGAAAAAGGGAAGAAAGAGAAAAGTAAGGAAGCATTTGCTATACATACACCAATAGAGAAGCCAAAAAATGTGGGGAGAACATGGAAAAAGAAAAACCAGATATGCAGAACCTGAGCACGCTGATCTATGTGTCTGAAAACACAGATAATGCTCTGGGTACTCCTCTCACCTGCCTTCCTCTTGCATCTTTCAGATCGTGTACACATGTCTAGATGGGCTATAAATATTTAAGGTAAAAATTTAAAGTGTGCCATAATAATACAACAAATCTTGCAAGGAAGAAAAGACCTTACTAGCCCCGGAGCAGACTCCATCCTGTCATAAAAAGCCATACTAACAGCTCGCTTTGAAGGCTCACAATACCACTGGCAGTTATGTGGAGACAAAAAGGAACCAAAAATCACAATAATTTGTTCAATGACAGGCAACTGGGCCCCACAAAAGGAGTCAAGACAGATTGTAACTGCAGGCTCTTCAGTATCTGCACACAAACTGGCTTTTGTTTTGAAAGTGAATTTTACTGAACTGGAAGATTTAAAGAGACAAATTATTTCTCGAGCAGGATAAGGAGAAATGATCTCCAGCTGTTTTGTGGGTAAGTAACCAAAAGCTGGGTGTGTGTTCCTTATATTTATCCCCTGTGGCTGAGAATTTCATAACCTATCTGTCCTCTGTGATTCCTTGGAGTTTTCACAGAATAAAACTGAAGCCACCCTACAGCCTCTGTATTTTAACTGGAAACCTAACTTTGTAAATTCAGAGGTATAAAACCTGAAATTTTTTTGTCAAACTCAGAAGAAGTTGGCCAAAAGTCTTACAGAAGTGTTTCTTTTGGGGGAAGGTGACTTGTAGCAGCCATCATGACCATACAGTTCTCTGGGCAAACCCCCTCAGAACGAGGGGCCTTCAGACAAAATCCACAATAAGGATGTAAATCCTTCAGACAGAATTCCCTTTGTTCCATAGTGTACAAAGAAATCAGGCCAGGTCTGCAGTGAGGAGAAAAACATGCTGGTGTTCCTGTGCTGACACAATCATATAGCAGGAAAACTTTAACAAACAGCTTGTGTGGTCTGTGGAGTACATTGTAATTAACCTCACAAGCAGCTAGAACAAAGGGTTCCCAAATGGAATAATGAGGAAACCACACAGAATTACACATGGTCCAGGAAAGATACAGGTAAACTACTTTGTACTTCATTTTCTCCAGGACAAAGTGACCTTTCTTTGCTCTGGAAGAGAAGCAGATATTCAAGGCTCAAAGATACGACAGACTTACTACAGCTCTGGAATAAACTATTGCACATCAGTTATGTCACAATGACACACACACACTTAGTATATGTAAAGTATGAAGCAATTCAAGAAAAGTTCTTCCCACAAAGGAAGAGTGAGCACAGTTCTTGAGATGAGGGGAAACTCCTTAATTTGCAGTTATCCAACACAGCTTTGTAATGACAGAACAAAACAAAGAACAGTAGCAAAGGATAGCTAGGAGACAGCCATGAAATTTTTCACGCCTGCCAGTTATAATATGTATTTCCCATAGAGAGCCTGCTGTGTGTTTTTCCAATGAAATCCTTGTTTGCCAAAGCAAACATTCTCACAAAACACTTCTGCTTTAACAAGCATCTCCTAAAACTTGGGCAAAGCTCAACAGGTTTTCTGCTTTTCTTCTGGGAGTCTGCTTAGGACATCAGGGCTTCTGGGCTGCCTTGTACAAATCTGAAGTGGGAAACTTAAGAGAGCACTTAAGAGATCCAAACACTCAGTCAGTTCCCCAAAGAGCAGTTAAATGATTTTCTGATGGGGAAAACATCTCTCTCTCCCAGTAGAAATACAATAGCTCTTTTTTACACCAAATACAGAGCTGTTTGCAAGAGTCAGGCATCCTGGTCATCAATTTTGTTTTTCTAACATCCCAGAAAGCTGCTTGAAACATTAATAAGACTTCCTAAAGGCAAGGTACAGTGCTGCCACATGCAGGATTAGAGGCTGGATTCACATTCTCCATCATATTCATATAACACTGCAAATTAGGGACTAGAGAAGTGGGGAGAAGAAAAGAAAAAAATACTTCACACATTTAAATATTATCCTCAGATTATTATGATTAACATTACTATTAAGAGTCTTTAAAAAGGAAGTGAGTTAGAATAATTTTCATATCTACCTGGTAGATCTACATCACAAAACCTCAAGGCATCTGCATTTTGAGCAGAGCTTCCCCCAGAGTTTTAAAATGCAGTGGAAAGCATTGCTGTATATTTTGCCCAGGCACACAAAAAGGGGGGGAAGCTCGCTTGCACAGTCCAGCCATATTCTGCATGTCATCACCTGCATTATCAGCAACATCCTGAACTGCAGCACAACCCAAATATCTACTGGAGACAGTACCCACGAGTACCTGAAAGATAAAAAGCTCTTGAGAAAGCACTGTAGACCAGCAATTCCTCTTCAGCTCACATAAATGAGCACATTTCTCTCCCAAGCACTCTTTTAACACCTACACAGCTGAAATTTGTCTCTTCTCTCTTTTCATATCATGGCAATGGTGCTGAGTGCTAATATTAGCTTTATGTTTGGTAAAAATTGCTGTACTTAAAAGCAACCCAGTTGAGCTGTATGTCTCAATGGAATTCACAAAACTTCCTCCCAGTATTTTGCAATGAAATTATTTTTTTTTTTAAAGCACAAGGAAGTTAACATTTGCTCTTCTGAACTATTTCTACAAGGTTTGCACAGGATTTGAATTATATCCCCCATTCATCTGAAGAACACTTTTGCATGCTAAATTCTTTGAAAGAACAAATAAACACTAATTTCGTTGCAGGTAAGAATATAGAAGATCCTTTTACACAATGAAGTAAAGAGCAATCCTCCATTTCACAATCAAAGACTATAGGAAAAATCATTTGAATGAAAGCAGGGTTCTTAAATACAAAAAGTTATACAGCTTCTCTCATATTAGGACACCAGAGAAGTCCCTGAAACAATGAATTCCTCTGTCACCTCATAGAGAAATTATCAACAGACCGGAGCTCAAATCCTTTCCACAGCACAGCAAGAGCTGTGAGTAGGCACCACCACATTGCTCAAGTTCAGGGTTGAGAATGGACACAGAGCCTTGAAGAAATCCTATCTGACAGCACCACACAAGAAGAGAACAACCTTTAACTCCCATTTCCTGTAATTTCTGAGGTAAATAATTAACCAGCAATGGAAAATCCTGGGCTAAACTAATGGGAGCAAGGGAAATAAAAATTCTGGTTGTCATCATTATCTCCCTAAACATGCACACGTGTACTACCTGCAGATACACCCTGTTCCAAAATCCAAGCTCTTATTTCTGATACATGCCCCTGGTACAAAACCCAGACATCTTAAGAGCGTAAAAGCCCTTGAACACTAGAAAAGAAAATTATTCCTTGTACAGCTGAACAGTAACTGTGACACTACAACGAGGTGTCTGTTCTTACCTTGGCACTTGCCAGAAAGCCCAGGGATATGGCAACCCTGGCCCGTAGGTCTGGCCTGTCTTTGGGCCACACATAGGACAGCATTGCCCGGATGATCTTCTTGGCATCGATCTCCTTCAGCTGTCGGAAAGAGCGAACAAAGGCACTGCTTTATAAAGAGACCTTGGGAAGTAAAATAACTGTATAAGTAAGAATGAATTTTATACATTTGGATCACTTCTGTATTTTCTTTGATAGGAAACAGACACTTGACAATGTCTGAGACTAGGACTGCTATTAACATTTCAAGCTGTAAGTTTTTAGGTTTATATCCATGACATGCTGTTAAAGCTGTTCCATGTTCTCCAGAGTGCAAGTTTGGCTGGCTGCAACTGGAACATAGAGAAAGCCACAACTCCCCACCTTGACATACTTCACAGAACAAATAAACTGACCCTTCTTTTTTATCTCCTCAAGATTGCTGTACAAAATTCAATGGCTTGGTACTTCCTTTTTGGAAGACGTTTTAAAATAGCTTAAAAACAACAAGAGAGAAAAGCAAAAAAAACCACCCCAAACTAACAAAAAAACTAAGGCAAGAAGGAAATCTGAAAGGTCCACAATAAACCTTAATAGCTTGGAGAACATTCCCTGATGTTAGATTATCAGGCTTCACAAGGCAGAAGATGTACATGGCTACATGCTGGCTTAACTGATTATATCAGTTTTAACTGAATTCTTAAAATAGGTTCTCCTCCAAATCTCATGTGCTCTAAGTAAGAGCACAATCCAGTTAACGAGAGACACATCTTGAAAAGCATTACTTTTTCTGTTTGGGTTTATTTAAAGTTTTGGTTTGGGATTCTTTTTCTGTTGCTGTTGTGTTTGGTTGCTGTATTTTTTTACAACAGTGTAGGTTCTATTTTCCAGCTGGACAGATGTCTATCACTGACACTTCTGATATATCCCACTGAACTCCCAAGCTAAATTATCTGCAGCCTAGACCACGTTTCCTAACGGAGAACAAGTGGATGTGCAGTAACACAGAGCACAAGTATCAACAACTCATTTCTCTATGTTGGCTACACTGGGGATTAACTTGAAAGACACGAGGGTTATCTAAGACAGAAGGGAGGGCAGCAAGGACAGCTAATCTCTCCATTTCAGGCAGTATTTTGTAGTGGGGAGGAGGGAGGGAAACAAAAAGTTAGTGCACACCTTTCAAAGATGACTCTTATGACAGAAGTCAGTAGAAAGAGGAAGTATTATAATAAATCTTACTGTTTGAGGATAAACCAAATTAGAAAAGAAATTCTCTGTTAAGGTCTGGGGTGAATAAGCAGTAAAGGAGAGGTCTGCTAAAAGGCAAAATTACTGAGGCAACCAGGGAAGCCAATCCTATAAATGTAAGCCTTTAAAAGCACCGGGAAATTCATCTCAGTTTTTCTAGTCACAGCTTCAAGCAAAACCAAGGCATTTTGTCACCAGCTGCAAATGTATTGGAACATCACACAGGATAAGCACATTTCAAATTACTTTTAAAAAATGGATATATGGAAGATCTGTAAGTGGAGAGAGGATGCAAAGGTGTCTCTGTTGTGTCCTACCCACTTGAGAGATGAGCTATCTGCTGCAGCATATACATTAATCTTTCCATTTGAGCCAAGGATATGCATAAAAAGCAGTTCAAACGCATGGAAAAATATCTTTGATCACCACTTACAGGTTAAAAGGAAGTTAAAAAAATTGGTACCACATTAACACAAAAGATACAAAAGTGCAATCAGAGGAGTTCTAATTATATGTTGCTATTGGCTAGGCAGACTTTGCACAGAAAAGCTATTAAAAGGAACAAAATATATTGGCTGCAAACAAGGAATCTATTTCCTTTTTTCATGGCTCTGAACAGTGACAGAAGTAAATCCATTTAGAAAAAAGTCAGAAGGCAGTCACTCATTTGCCAAAGGCCTTGCAAAGGAACAAGAAGAAATATCAAAGGATGCAAAATGCACACATATTACATCAAAGTTTACCATGAAATAAATGTTACTGTTGTACTGAAACATGAGTTAAAAATTGTTTAAATATGCAAGTGGCAACATTAAGAATTAAAATGAGCAATCTGTTCAATGGACTCAGGCCCTTTTTTGATTCTCTGAGGTACATAAAAAGGTTAAGAGATTAATTTATTTTACCTCCTTTTAAATGGCAGGAATGTTTTACATTTTCTTTCAAGGTCTGTTTCTACAGAAATGCAAGGAATGGAAGGAAAAATATTATAAATCTGATACAGCAGGGAGCAAAGAAGGAAAGCCTTTTCCTCTTTTTGAATGCAGCATGTTTTTAAAACACATTATGCAATACTGAAGATTATTTGGAAAAGAATGACCATTGACCAACTTTCTGTCCCCTCTACCCATCCCATCCAGGTTCTGAACCTTTTAAAATACCTAAAGAGGGGGGAAAAAAAGAAAGCCATCATTCCTCTTCACAATCTCCATGGTTACTGAGCACTTCGAGGCACTCATTGGGCTGACCCTGTCACTTGGTGGATAAAGCCTATGCCAGGATGATGAGCTGTTAGAAGAGGGATGCAAGAAAGTGGTAGTTTGACTTGCATTTAAGCTGTCACTGCTGATGAAGAAAGACCCAGCTCTGGCTCCCTGTGTGCTGCCTCAGGAGCTACCCTCAGGAAGCTCTATCAGCCTCTTTATTGTACCAGCACAAGGTTTTTACCCCTGCACGAGGTTATTCTCCCAACCACCACCAAAAACACCCCCAAAGCTGGTAAAGACCAGTACTGATTTCAGTACTCAGCACAGCAGCCACTGCTGTAAGCACAAGTTATTTTGGAATTTTAAAAAAGTCTAAGTTTCTCTAGCAGTTACATGTGAGATGAAGGTAATGTGCCCTTCATTCTGTGTTCATCCTTAGTATTCAGTTCTGTACCTGCTGAAGCTGCTATAAAAGGGGCAATTTAAAATGTCACTCCCAAAGTCAGAATGAACAGGCTGGTTTGTCAAAAAAAATCTGGAACAGAGAGAGGTGTAATAGAGCTGACAGGTATCTCACCTGCAGTTCTCCTAAAAGTATAATCCTAGGAGGAAAAAAATGTGGTAAATGGGGTGCCAGTGTTTTTATTTTTACACACATGAATACAAGTGCATGCTACATGAGATACAGGAACTGCACTTGGAACAGAGTATTTCCTTCAGTTTTGCTGAGAAATTCCTGGCAAACCCAATGTTACCCTGTTTTCTTCCACTCTTCACACGCTTCACCTCGTCCACAGCTGGCTCTTGCTGCTTTCTCCTGGACAGCTGGTATTTGTTTAGTTAGACAACAGACTTAACTGACCATGTCCTGTATTAACCACGTTATAGTTGCATTTATTGGAATGAAGAAGTTAAGGGATTGATTTATACAGGAATAGCTGCAAGTAGTGGCTGAAGAGAGAATGCCAATGAAATTTTACAGTGCCAGCAAACTGAAAAAAATATCATCTGGCATGAAAATTTTTGGATAACATATTGCTAGCGAGTTTCAGCATTAAGAAACATCCAACATCCCTTAAGGCTACTTGTGTTTTGGTAAACAGAACCTTCCATTTCCTTTCTGACCAGGGAAAACCCTGGAATCTAAATATGCGAAACAGAGAAGCAGAGACAGTTAGGTTTGAAGTCTGTTTCACCTAGAAAATCCCTGAAAAGAGCTGACACCTATTGCAAGGAGGGTCTTAAAATGAGTCTGAAGTTAATGTTACATGCAGAGCCAGTGGTACCACTGACTGGAGATGGCCAATTATTTTGTTTCCCCCTGTGCCTCATGCAGAAAAGATCACAGATGTTTGCTAAAACAAGCTGGCTACACCTCAGCTTATGAAATTCCCTCTTACTATAAAACATACACCTCTCCTCATTTCTGCCCATAGCACAAACAGGTTTGGATTCAATGAAGGAACAATTCTCAGATGAAAACTTGAAAGAAAATCTTAAATTTAACTCTTTGATTTCTTTACAATTGAGGCTGTAGGAGAGATACCCTCAGAACAGTTAAATCAGCAAAGCAGCCCTGAAAGACCTGGATTCTGAAAGTTCAGTTTGTCATCAATGTGGTCTTGACTCATTTTAGGGAAGATCCCACCCAAGTTTGAACAAGTTATAACCATTCACACAGAATGATTCTGCAAATATACAAAGCATCAGAAATAAGTGTGCCCAGGAAATGAGAAGATGGAAGTTCTGTAAACTCAAGAGCTTTGATTTGGCAATTTTAATCACACAGTTGATACTGTCCTGTTTTAACCAAAAGTTTGCCTCATTTTCTGATTGTAATCATTTGGTCTAATAAAAGATACTGCTTCTCCTTCATTAATTTAATGTGCTTCCTGAATAGAAATACAGCCAGAATATACCAGCTGCATTACCACTAATTCCACATAAAAATACACACAGTTTAACTGCTTTCTCCCCTCCCATTTCAAGTGTGATTTTACCAACTGATGCAAGAACCCAAGAGCTGATTTCTACTATCCTGTCTGTCAAGTCACAGAGAAGTATCAGTCACAAGATCAACAAATCAGTGAATTACAAGAGAACATATTTTCCATCAAAAGAATCTCACACAGGCCAATTTCAAAGGAGCGTGTAACAGTAACACAGTAAAAGTATTTTTAATAAAATAAATAAAGCCCTTCAACACCATTATTACAAACATTTGGTGATTTAAGAGCTACCAAGTCTACACTGACAATTAAACAGTATCTACTCTACTACAATATTCATATATCTACCAAGAGAATTTTGGACAAATTGTTGCTTGAGGTCTTCAGTTTTTAGGTTTAGTTTCTTTGGGGAACCTGAAAATATTTTTTATTTAAAAAGCAACATTAATTGAGCAAGTTTTACCCCTTCCTTTGGATCCGTGTGAAGCCCTCCACCAGCATGGCCGTGCCAACACATCCTCTTCTCTATCAGTTGCCACCTCGGCAGGATCTGTTTTAAAATGAAAAGTCAATTTGCAAGAACCTCAGGAAACAGGCACGTAAAAGCCAGCAGAAAGAAGAACTACCGGCCTGTTTTGCCTCCCTCATCGTCCAACAGTTTAAACTTGTTTTAATAAAAGATCTTACCTCCCTCTAAAAACCTTGCCTTGCTTAAGAAAACAATAATAAAAAAGGGATATAATCCTAGCAGCAAAGAGCATATTCCAAGCAGCCAGGAGGTAAAGATAACACATTGTTAAATATTGAAACTGAACCGAAGAACACAGAAAAAACTTGATGTTTTGGAGGATAACCATACTCAGGCACATTAATATGTGAAGTGAAACACATCTAAGCAGTAATACTCTCTCCCTGTATGTAAGAGTAACTTCACTTGAGGGCAAAATAAATAGATAAATCTGCTTCACATTTGTCTTTCCTACCAGGATGGGAATGGCCACAAGTCATCCCATTCCAGCGGCCCTGCTGCAATCCATGTACAGGGGCAGTTTGGAAAAGAACCTGCTTGTTAAAAACAAACGCTCGCTTCTCTTAGCATGTGGCCAAGATTCCCTGAGAAGATTTCTGAATTTATTTATGCATGTAGATGCATTAAAAAATAACAACTCACTACCACCAGGCATTTTTCCAAGTTCAAAGTGCCTGCCACAAACAATGGACCTGTTAAAGCTTTTCAAAAAAGAATCTGCTTTTTGTTTAAAAGATTTGCTACATGTTGACAATTTCCAGGTTCAAGTTATGTAAAAGCTCATTAGCAATCTTATTTTATGTATGTTGGTTGATAGCAGACCCCAGGGTTTCCCAAATCAAAATGTCACTTTGCACATTTTAAAGAAAAACATTATAAAAAAACCAATCTAAGTAGATTTCATGCTTTGAAGTCACAATGACCCTCAAAAGATTTTAGCTACTTAAATCAGTTATGAGTGGTTATTATTTTATAATTAAAAACAAAAAAGGAAAGCAAGACAAATACATTTCTTAGCTTCATTCAAACAAGTGTGTTACTCAGAAATCTGTCATATTATTCCAGGAACAGGAAAAATTGCATCTTCCCTATGTTTGCACTGGTTTAAGGCAAGCAGACCTCATAGGAGTAAGAGCCTGACATGCTGGCACCCAATGATGAAACTATTCTACAACCTAAGCAGAATTTTGAAGGAATAAAGCCCTACATATTGAAGGAAAACTCACAGTTTCCTACCTGGCTATTCCTTACCTGGGTATTTCCTGTCCCTAACAAATGAATCTAAATACCACCACGCAAATACTACACTTTTAAGAACTCTTTTTTGAAGTTATTGTATTATCATTAGTTTGCAGAGATTCCAAAAGAATTCTAGGGGCAGAAACATAAGTTGCCATTTAACTCCAGAATTGTGACTAGTGAAATTAAGAAAAAAAAAAAAAAGTAACAGCAGTCTAAACAGAAAGATGTTCCAGGGCTTAAGTGTTTTCTGACCTGCAAGTTGGAAGAACAACAATTTATACCAACCTCTGAATGCTCCAATAATGGCCTTGAATAATTCCCTCCCAGACTGTGCCATGATCTTTGCCTGCAGATTGGTGGAATCTACAGAATAGAACAGGAGGAAAAAAAAGAGAGAAATGAAAACAGAGTCATGTGGAACATGCACTTCACATTCAGAGAATATTCATCTAGTTTATGTAAACAAGCAGAACATGAAAAGAAGGCAGATGGCTTTGTTTTTTAACAAGTGACCACAGAAAAAGAAAATTGGTGGGGAGCAGCTGTAAAATAAATTACATTCACACATCAGAAATGCTCAGTGACAATGAACCTTTCCCTTCCCTGAGTCCCCACTCTCATCAGACTTTGTTTCTTCTGTACAACAAAAGCCCAGTTTTCCCTTTCCTCTCATTTTAATTTTCTCCCAGGTTGTCTTCTGAATTCTTTCAAATAGTCTTTTGTCCTGTTTTTCATCATGAAATGTTATTTTTATGCTTATAGGTTCTGCCATTCCCAATTCCTCTTAGCTCAGCTCATGCCATGCTTGTCTCCAGAAGGCAAATCAAAGCTACAGCTTTTGCCTGGGAAGCACTGGGACTTTGAGGAAGCAGAGCAGGGCTGGCAACAAGTTTTAGGTTATCAGGACACAATACATGCAATATTCACAGATCCCTCCATGCACCTTAACCTGTAATACACAGCTGGCACCAACTGTACCACGCTCTACACGTTACCCTGCAAAGCAATCCATATTCCTAAGTTTCCAAGGACCATTTCTTTTCCTCAGATGGACTGGCTGGCAGTGCTTCCCCATGGCAAAACACAGGGACCTCTCCTGGTCAGCAGTGATGGTGCCACATCAGCTCTGGCACATGCAATACTCAATCTTTCAGTGCTCTGTTACAATATTACCCATACACCTCACACTCTACAACAATCACCACCAAGAGTGAAAAGAGCCAAAGAGCTGCTCACCAGCCCACGGCAAAGGACAAACAGCAAAAAAAAGGAAAAAAAAAAAGAACTTGACCATAAAAAAGGGTAATTTTAACCTTGACAAACAGCAGCACCATCATATATTTTATACCTTGCCTTAAACATCCTTTTGCTCCTAAGACACATATCCCAAGTAATAATTTCATGAGTCATTTCAAAGAAAATTAAAACCATTTCTCCACAAGTCATCACATGGACCTGCTATTCCAAACATTTCCATTATATGACATTATAGAGAAAGAGAGAACATCATAATTATAGATTTTGCATTTAGTAGAGCTAACTGGCCTCAGTGAACCATCCTGATACTTCCAACACCTGGGTTAAACAAAGGAGTTGCATTTCTAAAGCACTTCCTTGTAGATGCACTCATGACTCGACAGCTTTGTGTCAGCACAGAGGATTCCAGCTAAAGCAAGACACTCTCCACAGGAATGATGAGAGTGTCATAAACAGAAAATATAATGGAAAAATTACGATGCTTCACCAGTTATCGGGAAGTAGCTAATTACTGTTTTCTGCAGTGTACCCACAGGACGTCATAAAAACATTTTCTTAAAAATTCATCTCTTTTGACCTCAAAGTTCTCAGAGCTCACTTCTGACTGAAATATGAGGCAGGCAAGATCACAGAAACAACTTCTACTGAAACACCAGCAGATTTGGTCTCAATTACTGCATTAGATAGATAGCCTGATCTCTCGACTGAAGCTATGAACTGTCATGGGGTTAAGACAGCAAAAAGATTTAAAGGTTTTGCACAAGATACACAGAAAAACTTGTTCTTATTTTCAGTCTTGAGCCTGGAAGACTCAATCCTCTCTCAAGCCCCTGCTAAAAAACAAATCTGAGCAAAGAAACAAACAGTTAAACAAGGTGAACAGCTTACTTCACTGATAATTCCTCTGACCATCACATTATTGACAGCAAAATTGCCCAAATGATATGGGCTGAAGCTTTCCCTGCCATTCTCCAAACATGCTGCAGGAAGACTTAGGACTCCACTTTCCCTCACTAGGGCTCCCAAGAGCTTTAAGACTACAAAGAAAAGCCATGCTTGAATCTAATCACAAAACATAAAAGAAGCAGGTTATTGCTTTAAAGAACCAGGAGCAAGTCCTGCTTATTTCAGAATTTAAGAAATAATGCAGGGAACTTGAATTCCGGCGTTTCATAACTCCTGAATGCCTGACTCTGCACCATTATGTTCTTTTAATGTATTTTTGGATATGATTCTATAAACTCTAAAGGATGAAACAGATGTCTAGTACTGATTGCACATAAAAGTCATGTTGCTGAAGTGTCATGACTGTGGGTAGTAGTTTAAATACTACAAATGCAAACAAACCACAGGGATTAAACACACTTGTGCAAGGTCAAACCCACACTTAGAAGCTTCTCTCTGAAATATATGTAGTGTTTCAGACATGCAGCACTCATCTCATGGGGATTTTTTTTTAAACTATCTGTAACAGAAAAGATAACTGAAGGTGGGATTCAAGTACCTGTGCAGCATTTAAGTCCCACAGTTAATCCTGCCGAGTTTACAAGGCAAGAAAATAAATGATGAATAGGAAAGAACGGAGGAAAACGAGAGAAAAAGGTGAAAATTTTCTGGTATAAAAATAGGCTAAACTGTCACCAGTGTGAACAATATAAACTTAACTGGAGTCATATTTAACAGTGGCCAATGTGTAATTTCTCTGGACACTTGGGTGGATGTGTACAGAGCAAAGGAAAGGACCTTAAAGCCCATCCAGTGCCAACCCCTGCCATGGGCAGGAACACCTTCCACTACACCAGGCTGCTCCAAGTCCCATCCAACCTGGCGCTGGACACTGCAAAGGAATGGGGCATCCCTCCTCACAGCAATTTTAGATGTCCATTTTTATAGGCAGACATATGGGATTACTGCTCTGCTCAGCAGCAATACCCCCTTTCTAAAGGGATTTTGAAAATTCAAGGAATTTCAAATACCCCATTACAAAGCAGGTATTTGCCAGTGAGGACTGCTGACTGCCTGAGACTGCTGATTAACAGCTCCTGGGCAGCAAGGTGTCCAACTGCACCTTCAGAGTCTAGAGAAGAGAATTTAGCAATGCACACAAACACATGAAATGTCTGGACAATAAACATCAGTGCAATTTTAAAGAACAGACCAGGCTTCAGGTGAAAATAAATAAATAAAAAAACCAAAGTAAAATATAAATAAATTTAATAAAAAATACCTGAAACTTCTCTTGCAACCCCTTCCAGAGCAAGGGATATTATTAAGTTATGCAGAAGGACAAGCTCTTTATCACTGGCAGCTGGAAGGGCATGATAATGGAAGGAAAAAGTCTCTATTTTGTACCGTTACAGTTACAATAATGTACACAGCCCAGCTTTCTACAACTGCCAAAGTTCTCCCTGAAAGAAACTCCTCAGTGTATTTCTTTGCTTATAAAGATTCCAAGCAAAATAAATATCCTTAGTTAAAGGCTGATCAACCCTTCCAGTCAAATGCTATTTTCTTTCCGTTTAGCTCATTTAAATTAATTTAACTAATTTTTAGATTAATTTAATTTCCATATTTAGATTGGATAGAATTTGCCATTGCTTTTATTTTGGATACAGACAAGCTTCTAAAAAAAAAAAAAAAGCAAAACAAAACAAAAAAACCCAACCCAAACCCACAAGCTTCCTAGAAAAAAAAAAAAACCAAAAGCAATTGTTCAGTTACTCATGAAAGTTTATCAAGCCAGCGTGCCAGTTCTCCACTCAGCAGAGATCCTAAATTCCAAACACAAGTTTTGACATGATGAACCCCTGCCTACTCCAACCACAGGAGAGTGAACTGAAGGAGCTGTGGTTATGGAAATACAAACTGATCTCAATATCAAAAAATGAAGCCTGATGACAGTTCCACAATATTTATGGTACCTGTTTTTCCCCTCCATAAATTTAGCTGTTTTCCTCTCCAGGATACAAATGTTACATGAGTTAGTATTCAGAAAAGCAAGACTCTAATCAAAACTACTGAAAAATAGAAGTGTGAGGGGAAAAAGAGATTTGAATCTGTAATGCAATAACACCCAAACAACTCTACTGTACTTGACTCTTGTGGTACTAAGTGCCATAGAAAATACATATCTATTCGAACACAAGCTCACAATTGTAAGCTTAGAAAACCTTAAAATGGATGTGAAACTATGAAGATGGGGGACCAAGTACCACACGGATGCAAAGCAGAGCAGGATGAAATGCAAGCCTTTGAAATTAACTTTTGCAAAAAGAATGGTTGGTAACTTTGCTCTTGTGCTCATTTTATCAGAGCTTATTCCTTCCTTCAATCCCATTTTTTCTCAGGAGTTAAGCTATGGCTGTACTGTTCACCAACTTGAGGTGTAACAGGCACAGCTCTTGACTGACTCAAGTTATGCTGTCACAAACCTCTGTTATTTGTGTAGTTACATCAGTTAAAGCAGAACTGCGGCTGTGGAGTTTACTCCCAAATGGGGTTTTACCCCAGCACTGACGAGCACTGGTGCAACCACGTCACAGTAGGTGTGTCCTCCTGGAAAGTCCCTACTAGTTAGGAACACTTTGGGGAAGACATGCCATTAAAGCCTGGTTGTGTCCTGCCAGTCTCCCATGCCGTGTGGGACTAAGAGGCTGGATCATGAGCATTTATTTCACATTTACAGCCCTTGGTTACATTCAACAAACCAGTGCAAAAGCTAACCCCTATGTGACACCTAGAACCCAGCAATGAAGGAAACAGAAGAGCTTTCCCCCACACTCCAATCTAAACACCAAGATGTGCCACCATGCAGGAGCCTGGGGGCTTTTACCACACCTTATTCCCACATGACTGTGAAATGGACCATGGCAATCAAGATTAAGTTGTTTTAAATGCAAACTCGGGTGTTTCTGAAATTTTTTCATCTACAGAACAGCTTCCAGAATGAGCCCATTAAAAATATCGACAGTCCTCATTAGTGTATGAGCATAGCAAAAATAATTAAATAACTGAACTAAACCAGGATGCACATATTTGCTCCCAGAAGATTTTTTTTTAATTGCTGGACTACCTAATTTATAATCATCAATGGCTAATCACTCTGGAATATAACCTGCTGAAGTGCCTAGCCAGCTTCTGACAGTCACTTCCACTAGTGCAGGCACAGTGTTTCTTGAACTGACTGAAAAATGGGAAGGAGAAAAAAGAGGAAACTGAAATTTCAGGACAACACTTCTTCCTCTATCAGCAAATTTAATTGTTTGAAAAATCATGTCCTAAAATTTTGAAGGGCATTATAACCAGCAAGTCCAGAACATTTAAGTTTGAGCCTCTTGAGTTTTTGCTTAATAAAATAAATGCTCATTCATTTCATGAATTCTAGTTTTCAGTCAAATAGAGCTTGATGCAAAAGTGAAAATTCATTACCAGACCATTAAAAAATGCATTCATTGACCACCTCCTAACACAAAAATGCCTAGAAACTAAAAAGTCAAAGAGATGAACACACATATATATATTCCACAGACTTAGTATTAGCTTTCTAGTTCAGAAAATCTAGTCCAAATCCACATTTAGTGACACGTGGCAATTAAAACTGATCAGCAGGGACTGGCATTTCTCACATGAAAATAAAATCATTCAAAAGGAAAACAGGAATATAATTAATACTTCTATTCATCACCATGATAACATTGCTGTTTGTTCCCTAACAGCTGAAATACATCTCCAGGAACACCAAACAATACTGAGTATTCAGGTATATTTTAATGTATGCAAATACATGGGTAAAATATTTGATCTGCATCGACTTTAGCACTCAGCCTCTTGCACAAGTTTCAAAATTAAAACCCCTCAAAATTTACCCTTTCAGTCCTGCTCATCTCATCTAACCAGTAATAAAATTGACTGCAGTCCCTGAGAGAATTCTGCCTGTCAGGAAAAACTAATCAAGGCGGGTGACAAAAGAAAGTTACTCATAAACAGCAGTGATCTGGGGGGGATAAAAAAGTTTATTATCAAACAGAATTACAAGCTGAGAGTTTATGAAAGTTCATTCCCTCAGTCTTTGGGATACACTTCCTTCAGCCACCTTGAAAAATGCACATGAACTACTGAAAGCCGGACTTAGTTTGAGATAATGTACTCAATACTTTACTTGCAATAAAAAGTAATTCACTGAAACATTACAGCCTTCCACAGCTGACAGAAAGCACTCCAACTCCCGTTCCGCACAAAGCGGCAGAACTAGCTGTCAGCACAAGTTACTCTCTATACACACACTCACCACACATCATGTTCAAAGACACTGAGGGGTTTAACGCTTGTGCCCAAAGAGACCCCACGACACCCCCGGGTCCCTCCGCACGGGAGCCCCCGCAGGGCTGACCGGCCTCCGGGAGCCCCCGGTCCCCCCTGCGTCCCCCGGGGCGGCAGGGGCTGATACCGGCACGGCAAGGGCGAACCGGGTGGTGCTCGCAGAGCCGGCGGAACAGCTTTGCGGGCACCGGCGCCTCTCAGCCCCTCACCGACCACCCCTCAACCCTCTCAGCTCCTGGCGCCCCCTCAGCCCCTCACCGCCTGCCCGCCCCGGCGCCCCCACGCACCTGTTCGCCCCCCGGAGCAGCTCGGGCCCGTCGCCGCCCGCTCCCCACCGTCCCCACGGAGAAGCAGGCGACGGCGGCGGCGGGCGGCGGACGCAGCAGGGCCAGGGCGAGCAGCAGCCGCCGCTTACGGCAGGCGGCAGCCACCAGGCCCCGCGGTGCCGCCAGCACCGCCATCTTGCGAGGGCCGGGGCGAACGGGATTGTGGGACGGCGGCGGACCCGCGGGAGGGGCGGGGCGGGGCGGGTGTGCCGCCCTCAGGCTGCCGTGGCGGGAAGCTGAGCTCAGTTGCCCTCACAGCCGCCGCCCTCACAGCCGCCGCCCTCACAGCCGCCGCCCTCACAGCCGCCGCCCTCACAGCCGCC
>NW_024581134.1:5396927-5400538 GCF_017639235.1 Corvus kubaryi | reverse complement strand
CCGCCCTCACAGCCGCCGCCCTCACAGCCGCCGCCCTCACAGCCGCCATGGCGGGACCCCGAGAGGAGCTGTCCTCAGACTTGTCGTGGCGGGCAGAGAGGGGCTGCTCTGAGCTCCCCCTGGCATTCTGTGAGAAGGGCTGCCCTCCACCATGGTGGCCCAAGATGGACAGCCTTGAGCCCCGCTCTGGCAGGGACTGCCCTCAGATCCCCCATGGCACCCTGAGAAGGGCAGCCCTCAGCCCCGCCATGGCACCCTGAGAGGAGCTGCCCTCATTCCCCATGGTGCCACGAAAGGGGATGTCCTCAACCATGGTCCCCTGAGGGGCAGCCCGCAGTGCCACCACCACGGCACCCAGAGAGGTGCAGCCCTGAGTCTCACCATGGCCCCCAAAGAGGGGCAGCTCTCAGCCCCACCACGGCATCCAGAAAGGGGCAGCCCTCAGCCTCACTGTGGTGCCCAGAGAAGGGCTGCCTTCAACCCTGCCATGGTGCCAAGAGAGGGGCTGTCCTGACCCCAGCATGGCAGTCTGAGAGGGGCAGGCCACAACCTGCCACAGTGCCCTGTGGGGAGCTGCCATCCTCCATGGAGCCCAGAGGCAGGCAGCCCTCAGACCCACCATGGCATTCTGCACATTCCCATGCTTTGTACACATGCAGCTGGACACCGACAGTACTGCAGACAGAAAAAGGTGCTCGAGCTGGCACACAGTCCCTCTGGATTTTGGGTTCCCCACTGAGCAGCTGCAGTTTCCTTGCCTGGGGCGCAGACAAGCCCTGGCCTGCAGCACCATGAGGGAGCAAGGCCCGGAGGGGAATGTGTGGATGGCACGTGGGCTGGTACATCTCCGCACAGACCTAATCCTGTATTCCCCACCCTTCCCAGCGTTAAATTCTGAGCTACCTCAGAGGCTTCCTCCACCCCACACAACTCAGCCGTAGTTCCTCTGAGCCAGAATAATGCAGCAATAGTATGGTTCCTAATTAAACACCCATTTAGGAAGATAGAGCTATACCATGGATGACGTTTCCGGTGCCCTATATACTCCCATGTGATCGGCATGCAGAGCTGTCAGAAGGCTGTAACTCTGTGTGGCATTTCTAATCACACAAAATTTCCTTCAAAGCTACCAGAGCTTGACTGCTGATGCTCTTGCCTTGAGGGAGAGTTGTAAGCTCATTTGCAGCGGAGAAAGACAGACAGACAGACAGAAAGGAAGAGGACAATTGGCTTAAAGTTGATTTTTAATGAGGCAGGATTTCTCTAGTCTGTGCTTTGATACGCAACTTTGCTCCTGACCGGGATCCACTTCAAACGACAGAGGTGACATTTCTCTGGCACTAATCTAATTCTTCATCATAATTGCATTTGGCAGAGCTGGGTCTGAACAGTGCCGCCCCGTGGCATCGTTCAGAGGGATAAACAGGAATTCTGGGCTTCTGGCTTCCATACATCCGCCTCCTCCCTTATGCTCTGCTCAGCATGGAAGTTTGACCAGGCAAAACAGGCTAATCATGACTCTGTCTGGGGTAGCCTGGACAGACAGGCTGGCCACCATGGCAGCATCTTTTGAGTGATTTCAAATGTTTCTGCAATTTTTCCGCATGCACTGCTGAGATGCTTCACGCACAGTGTTTGTGTGCACACACGGTGCTTTATGGGTCGATCCAATGTGCAGCACAGGCTCTCAGCCCTATGAAATGTATCCAGTGTTTCAACCAAGTCAAGCTCTTCGGACACAACACGGAACATCCTGCATGTGGATAACAGAACCCTGTGCTGTGGTATCACAGGATCTCACAGCTCTAATGCCTCTAATGGAGACATACAAATCACTTGGCAAATGTTTATTGTCAAACTTCACAACCCCTGCATCATCTCAGCCTTGTCATTGTTATTTTTTCTACACTTTTCAGGCTAATAAGGTGCTTCATATATTTGATATGAGTATTCTCCTTGCAAATTTTACTTTAGCTGCTCTTCCTTCTTTAATAACTTTCCCATGCTACTGGCTTTATTTCCTCCTGCTAATGTTTCAGTCTTGTTTCCAGTCCTGATCTTCTCTTTCTCCACTTTATTTATGTGATCCCAGATTACTGACACCTGTACGAGGCACTGCACAAACCCTGAGAGACACCCAGGGTGAAAAGAGCCCATATTCCTGTAGTAGTTACAACCTCTATCCCAGAGTGACTGAACCAGGAGAACAGAGCTCGTGATAGAGACACAGAAAGCCAACAGAGGAGTTTTATGAACTTACACTGTTTAAAGTAGCTTGCCACAAAATAAATATCTATTTCTCTGCAGATTTAGTTGTGGAAGCAGAGATCTCCTTGGAGACAGACAAATCAATGCCTGCTCTGGAGCTGGCACTCTGGAAAGATGACAGAAGCGGCTCAGTTGAAGAAATAGAAGCTCTGGGAATGGAAATAACTCACCACAAAGGAGATTTGTGAATAGAATCCTAAAAGATACTTATTTTTTCCAGGAGCTGTGTAGACAACAAACCAGGGCTTGAGAACAAGGTCAGTGTACTGAATGAAAACACATTATTTTTTTGGTTAGAAAAGTTTACAGAAGCAGCTCAGCAAAAGAAATACAACACCCATCTTGTGGAGGTGAAATAACACCTTATTTAGAGTTGCTTAAAGTTCTTAACTTCTTTCTCATTAAAGGTGCTTAATATGATTCTAGCACTGTAATGAATTTCACTTCTACCAACAAGTACTTATTACTCCAGGTGTAAAAAAACAGAGTACAATTTCATAAAGTCTACTTATAGAAGTAAGATTTATAATTAATAACATTCCTATAAAATGGGAAGAATCAACACTGAATTCCAGATAATCAGTATGCCAAAGGGATACTGAACCCTCTATTGTGCATGGTAACATTGACAATTCCAGCTATACTAGGCATCATCCTAAAAGAAAGCTCCCCAGAGCTGTGGGAATCAAAATCAATTCAGGAGTCAGGCCAAAGGAAAAAGAAAAGTGTTAATATTCAAACACCATTTAGAATCAATAGTATTGGAAGGGTATGAACACAAGGAGGGGAATGCTTCAAGAAAGTGTATGAAGCAAGAGAGAAAATTAATGAGAAGAAAGTAATGCAAAGAAAATAAAAATAGGAAAATGGGACAAGGTTGGGGGCAGATAGAAGGCCTTGTTCAGAGGTGTAAAATAATTTTGGCAAGCAGAATGTGTGCTGAAAGGCACAGTGCTCTTTTGGAGATAGCAACTGTTGCGTTTATTTCTAGAAAAATATGAACCATTAATTCTCAAACCCTGCATTTAAGAGCTGAGCAGCTGCACACACTTTGGAAGTACAGTGTGAATTATATCTCACAGTTAAATAAATAAGTAGCATAAAAGAGCTGTATTTTAGAGTGTGTTTGATTGTCTTACAAAAATGACATGTCCAGTTGTTTTCACTGAAAAGGTGGTCAGGCATTGGAAGGGCTCACCCAGGGCAGTGGTGTAGTTACCATCCCTGGAAGTGTCCAAGAAACAACTGGATGTGGCACGTCAGGCCAGCAGAGCAGAGGCATCCAGCCGTGCCTGGGTCATGGATTTACTGCCAGTGAGAAGATCAAACCTCCAGTGAATCCA
>NW_024581134.1:5357198-5391927 GCF_017639235.1 Corvus kubaryi | reverse complement strand
GGGCGGAGGTGAGCAAAAACCCCCCCCCCATCAGGGACCGTCCGAGTTTGTGAAGGGTTTTAAGACCCCCCCGACCCCCGCTCGGGGGCCCCACGGTCCCGGCTCGGCGCTGCCGCCGGAGGGATGCGCGGCGGGCGCGGCCGGTGGGCTCCCGGCGCGGCCGGTGGGCTCCCGGCGCGGCCGGGCTGTCCCCGCCGGGCCCGGGGGCCGAGCCCGAGGCCCGCAGTACGCGCTGCTGTGCCGCGTGTGCCGGGTTGAACGCCCGGGCCGGCTGCGCGGCCATGTCTGGTGACGCGGGGCCCCAGGGCAGGGCAGCGCTCGCCCCGCGCCCCAGGGTGGGCAGCGCTCCCGGGGGCTCCCTGCCCACCCCCGCCTCGGGGCTGTCGGGGCCTTACACGGCGGCTCGAGGGGTCTTAAAATCCTTCACAGACTCGGACGGTCCCTGATGGGGGGGGGGTTTTTGCTCACCTCCGCCCCGCGGGCGGCTCGGAGCTTGCGTGCCACATCATCAGCACAAGGAGCGTGCAGTGCCATGTGTGTGTAAAGCCCTTGAGGAAGGAGGCTGTACCTTATGGTCACGCGGGCGGGCCCGGCAGCAGCTGGGGCTCGTTACCGCTCTCTGGAGATCGTATCCTGCAGGCAGGATGGGGCAGGGAGCCATTCCCAGGCTCTAACTGGAGACAGCTGTGAGCACTATGTTCAACAAGGCAGTTCAGGTGTCGAGCACGTCCCTCGCACTGATCACGTCTGCAGCTGTGCTTGTTCAGCACTTGGAAGGTGATAGTGTAAGGTATTAAATATAGCATGCAACATAAGACAAACTTCACTAGCATCCATCTGTTTATTAAAAACTATTAGTTTGCAAGGATCACCAGCTAAGAGGTGTGAAATCAAGCCTATCAATAGAGTGATCAGGTTCTGAATAAAACCCTCTCTTCCTGCGACACAGTGGCTTTCTGACATCTGCAGTAAGTCATTCCAGAGACACTGTTCTTTGCTGTGTTTCACATCTGTCCATCTGCATAGTCCACATTTTGCTATTTTCTGACTCTTGAGGCTTGACTTTGTAGCTAACAGCAATACATTTTTTAATGCAAAACTGATCACCATTTCTCAAAGATGATACCTCCATCAATTTTATTAACTTAGCGGAGCCTTCTTACTTTAAACTAGTTTGTAGAGGATTTTCCTTAATTTTCAAAGCCTGGCAGCAGGAGCACCAGAGGCAGTGTAGTCTTGATGTCAGGAGGGCACTTGTGGCAAGACCACACAGAAGATCCCTGCATGTGAGAACGCTTTCCTGGCAGCTTCTCTGTGGAGCAGAAAGGGGAGCTGGGAGTGGGCTAAGCAGAGAGAGACAGAGAGGGAATCCAAACTAGGCTTGGTGGTGGGCTGTGAAAGGTTTTGGGGTTAGTGAAAACCATATAGTTTTGCTATCTAGGCAAATACTAGCAATGTAATTACTGCACTCAAGGTTTTATTATTATTTTGTTGTACACAGGTTTTGACCTCTTTGAAATACATTTAAGAGGTTTCTGGTTACAGTGAGCTTATCCAGAAAGCAGCAGCTGCGATTTTAACTTGAAGGACGTTTTTTAGAGTTACATGAGCTTCATTGCACAAGACTTTGGTAAGAGGAAGTCTAGAATAGGACTTGTAAACAATGAGTTACTCAGAGCAGCTGCAGCAATCGCAGACTGTACTTTATTCTGAGTGTGATGTTGCCCTGGCAGTGGGGATGGAACTGTCACTTCCAAGCTCCCTTCCCAACCGTGAGGAAAATCAGGCAGCAGCCTGCTCAGAAAGGTAGGCTTTGTAGGTAAGGACAGTAGGGAAGCATCATTTTTGTGTTCTGTCCCAGGAATTCAGCTGTGTCTCATTAAATAAGAGACCTCAGACTGGCCTATTTTAGTGCCTGTCGTTTAGAAAGATGCTGAAAGAAGAGGATTTTTTAGGCACCGTTCATTAACCTTTGCCATGGCAGCTGCCCTGAGACAACTCTGTAGCCACTGTAGCATTCAGACCAGGTGCTAAAAGAAACTCCTCCTCAGAAGAACCGTGTTTGTGAACTGGCAGCACTGTGGCTGAGAGCAGCTACTGGTCAAAAAATCCAGTTTAAGCTGATAGAGGGGTATGTTCACATACAGTGCTTGGGAAGAGGGAGAAGCTGTGTCATCTACAGGCAGTTAGAGCCCTGTCACGAAATCTTTCTGGATTAAAAAAGAGCAGGTAACACCTTAACTCAAGGAGAATATTTAGGTTACTTAACGCTGTAGAGGATGGGTGTTCCAAGTACAGCAATACCTGAAAAGGACAGACATTAAAAGGTAAGGGACTGGGGGTGAGAAGTGGAACAAAAGTAGGGATAAAAACAGGCAAATTGGGTCTCTTACTGTAAATGAGGAAGGGATAAATACTCAGATAGCTAATCCCAGTGAACTACAAGGTAGAACCTGCTGTGCCTACGTGGAGCTAAGTATGGTCAGGCCAGATGCAGAAGACCTCAGGGACTCTCTTTTGTCCATAGCATGATCTGTTCAGAGAAGTGGAAAGCTCTTTTCTTGTTCTTGAGAGGATTCAGAGAAAGAAATCACAGCCTTTCAATTGGAATTACTGCAAAGAAAAACCCACCTTCATGTGGCTGGTCATGGTGTCTTGTGGGATTCAGAGGTGGCTGGCTGGGTCAGGGATGTTCTGGTGGATTAACATGACACTTTTGCTTCCTTAAAATTAACAAGAACCTGGTTTGTGTGCCAGAGTCGGGGAGATGGATAGAGCACCTCAACTTAACTGTGCTTGGGTTTCCTCATTTTCCCTCAGGTTTGTCACTTTTCTGTCCAGCAAATACTTAATGGGGGCAGGTGCCTTTTATACTGAGTAGGATATGAACCTCGAGTGCTCTAATGGGATGTGAACTGATGCACTGAAGTACTGAACATTCTGGAACAGTTTGTCTCTGTACAACGAGGGAATGATCTCAAAGTCATTTCTGCCCTCATAGATGTGAAGCAGGGATCTGGAAGCTGAAATGAGTAGAGCAGTGATGTGGTCATTAGGTCAGGTTGGTAGTGTCATTTTCATTACTGATTTAACAATAGATATGATTTAAATCCAGATCCTTAAAGGTTCTTGTGTCTGTTGGGTGAGATCATTCTGTGGTGTTCTGGTAAAGCTTCTTATTCCCTAAGGAGCAGAGTGATAAGGTAGAAACACAGATGGCAAAGTGGTTGGATGTGCAGTCCTGGCTGGGCACAGAGCAGGGGGATTCAGGAGTGTGTAACTCACCTGTGCTGGGTAAGGACAACTGCTGCAGGTGGGGGGGGGGGGGGGGGACCCCTCTACATCCCAGCCTTGGCATGGAACAAATTAAGGACTGCAGTCCATTAGGTGCTGAAGTGCTGCAGGTAGAACATGGGCCTGTTGCCCAGCTGTATCATCTCCCTGAATGCCAGCAGCTCGTCCAGTGCCTTCAGTTTTGTTTAAAACCTTGTACAAATCCTGGGAAGTGGCCTTTTTCCAGCCTGGCCCTCACCCTGGGTGTGTCTCAACAAGTTCTGTGAGGTAATGAGGGAAACAGGAATTACTGAAGCCACATCACCTGCAGACCTGTCTGTGCTTGTCACTAGTACCAGGTGCTAAAGCAGGAAGAAACCCTGCAGCTGCTTTATATTACAATACAGTCCCCAAAACCCATTTCTTCTCACCTCCTAAGGCAGACACTGTGACATCCATCAGCCACACTGCTCTGCCTGCAAAAACAAACTGAAACTCATTTATATTGTGTAACACAATATTCATGCTACAAGTAAGGTTTTAATGCCTCATATTTTTAGATGTTGTCTTGTTCTTGATTAAGCATCTGAAACAGTTTCTAGTCTGACATGAATTGTTACTTTATGTATTCCTATCTGGTATTTAAGGAGAGCAGTTACAGTGTTTTCACATAAACTCCTTTTTTTTTCTTCCTCGTGGCAATTCTTGCAGGATGTGGGGTTTGAGGTGTGGTCACAGCTTTCCAGCTGCCCCTGTACACCAGGTCTGACATTTTCTGTATTACTGTTATTTGAATGCGCTGTGGTTTTCTGTTGCCCTCCCCCTCTCAAAAAGCAGGTATGACCAATTAAGGGTGTTCAGTGAACTGTTTATAGGAACATCTGTGTCTCTGCAAGGACAGAGGGGTTGGTTTAAGGCCTCAATCTGCATTAATATCTCAGAATAGTCACTCTAAACATGTATCACTTTGCGGTCAAAACTGTGGTCTTGACATTGTTGGGTCTGTCTTACACCCATTTGTGAAATTTGGCTAAATTTTCTGAAATGCTACAGTCTGAAAGAACCTAGATGTGCCACTTTGCTACTTCCCTCTTTAAAAAATACCAATCTACACCATTGATGGAAGTATGAAACTTTCCAAAAATCTTAATAGAATCGAGTCATATAATTGTAGGAGTTTGGGGTTGGGTTTATTTTTTTTTTTTTTTTCCCAGTTTTGGGGTCTTTTTGAGCTTTGTCTGTCTGGTTAGTGTCAAAAGAGCAGAAAGTTAGGAATATCCTGTCATTACCAGAAAGAAGGAAAAAATAAAAGTAAATGATATTTTTAACAGTGTGTTACTAGCACAAGGAAAGAAACTAGATTAAGCTGATGCTGTTCTAAAACCTCTTTTTTAAAGTGGGAATAAGTGACTGGTTCCCAGACAATGAGCAGGCAAACCTTTTGACTTTCATTCATGTAAGCATGAGGTGTCTCAGATTCTCGGGGATTAAATACAAAATGGTATTTAAGGAGACATGCAGAGTATCAGGGTTTGAAAACACAGATTAATAGGAGATTTCATTTGAAAGTACCACTTGCCGTGTTGGTGCTGTGTCTGAGTGTTTTCAAGGCCGCTGTCCTGTGAGTATTGGCTCCATGATTGAAAATGTGTCCTATTCTGGTGTAGTGAGAGTCGCTCTTGGCGTGGGAAGCAAGGTGTTAAAGCTGCTTCTAAAATTCAGACTTTTAACCTTTCATTTTGCCTTCTGCAGGGGCCAAAAGCCACACAGGCGCATGAGCAAAACTAATAAGAGGCAGAGAGGTGTTTTCATGGGAATGCTCATTAATCCCTGCTCAGTTTAACCTCACATTCACTGATCTAGTCACACTCAGTGAATTCCAGATAAGATAGGATGTATCTCCTGCTTATCAGATGTGTTGTCAGCCCTGGGGTTAAGGATCTGCACTATCATTGTCCCACAGTTTCTGACTGACTGGAGGACAGGCAAGCAAAGCTCCCTTGCTCAGAGCTGCAGGGAATGCAGGAATATCTGAGCTTAGGAGGTGTTTTGGAACTGAGCTGGAACAGCAGTCCCCATGGGAAACCTACAGAACATCCTTCTTTTGTGTTTAATTGCTACTGGTGCAGAGCAGCAACATTGCCAGCAGCAAGAGCCAAACCCCAGCGCTGGGTCACTGCATCCCAGTCTCTGCCACCAACCAGGAAACCCATGATGCAGGACCTCTGGGATAAATTCAGTACATGATAGGAGACTTCTCGCTGAATTGCCTTAGAATATAGTATTTAGTATTGTATTTAAGCAATGTTCTTAAAGTTGTTCCCCAACTTAAAATGTAATTTATTGCCTTTTTCAGGAAATCCAGTAGAGGAGACTTCGTATTTTCTGCTGATCGTCTGGTAGGTGGAGAATTTCTGCTTGATATTGTACTTTGCAACTCTTCCATAAAATGAGTCTTTCAGAACAGAAGAATGGTGGTGTGAGAACAACTTTTCTACCCAAAGGAAATTGCTGTGTGACAGCAACTTTCTGTGTAGAGACTTCTGTTCACTGTTTCATCTCAACGGGTTCCAGAAACCATCTTATTACCAGACACAGCTACTTGAGGACAGAGACCTGTAGTAATTAGAAAATTCTGTTCAAAAACAGATGCACAGAGGCTGGAGGTAATTGAGTTTTATTTTGAAACAGCACTTTTGATCTTTTGAACAGAGCAGTACAATTTCTTACTGCCTGGATGTTAGCAATTGCTTGCGTGCAGAAGTGCCTCCTGGCACTTGTTGTGTATTAGATTAGTAGCTCTGGGTGCATCCACATGGAGAATTTGTCTTTAGCCATATGGTAGTTACTGGCAGGGACAAAGCAGTTTGAAGTTTTCACATGTTGTAGTAAGTCAGCACAAAAACTGTAGGGAGTGCAGCCTTTATCTCATTTAAACTATAAGCTTAAAGAAAACCCCAGCACTTGCTACCACACACACATTTGCTTGTGTCCACAAGGGTGTTTGCTTTTTGCAAATCCACTCTCATTAACAGAGAGAAGTGTTCTTCCCCTTCCAGCAGAGTCCAGAGACCATTCACAATTACAGCCACAGCAGACAGGTTTCCTGTGATGAGCACGATCTTAATCCAGGCCTGATCCAAGCTTGCTCAGGTTTAGATATGACCACAACCTAAGACTGTGACTGCAGTGCTTTTTATTTTCATGGCTTTGCACTTTCCCCCCTGCTTTCCCCTTCTTGAGGATGTTTCCTGCATTCCAATACCTTATTGTCAGTAATTAGTGTGAAGGACCTTTTTTCCATGTACCTTCTCACCTTTCTTGGCTGTCCTGCCCCTGTTCTGAGGCAAACACTGATTCCCCCCCCCCCCCTCATTGCTGGAAGCTGCGGATCCAGACATTAGTTCAGGCCCTTACAGCAGTGTCCTCTATGGGCTGGCCAGCAGAGGTAGAGAGCTTCCGTGTGCTGGTCCTGCAGCTCTTTGCCACAGAACCTGCTGCTCTGTTTTCCATTTTGTAGGAGGAATTTTGCACGAAAGAATATGTAGGGCTCTCATTTTCTGAATATTTTTCCTGGGTGTGACAAAGAACAGTTATAATTTCATGTGGGACGTGGTCTCTACTAAACTTGGCAAGGTGCAAACAGTTATGACTTGCCACGTTTTCCACCCAGTGAGCAGAGTTTAATGGCAAGAGGCAATACATGAAAAGTGGGGGATTATAGGGGAAGAAAATACACCTTGTTGAAATGAGAATAAAGTTAAGCTTGCACCTTGGCAGCTGTTAGGGGCAGCGTCTCCTAAGGTCACCACAGGGAGAGGTCTTAAGGAGGGATTCTAAAGGTGATGGATTTCTGGTGGCACAATTTCTTCTTCAGGCAGTTTGTTTCACACATAAGGGGATGGCACAAAGGAAATGTTCGAAGGTACTTGTGAGAAAAAGGAGTTCATGGGTGGTGGAGGTTGGCAGGGAGTGTCTGAAAGTCACTGCCAGGGCTGTGATCCTGAAGCTGAAAGAACGGAGGTTAAAGTCAAGGATGAAGGATGAAGATAAACCTGTTTGGTGTTTGTGAAGGAGGAGAAGCAGCTGAGGGAAGCAGTCCCTAGCATGGGAAACAATCAGTGCCTATGGCTGCTGGTGGTGGTGGAAGTCGGGACATCTGGAACTCAGGGCGGGTGCTGGGAAGGGCACAGAGCTCCTCTCGGGGCAGGATGCTTCCCCTGATCCCAGCACCCACTCACTGTGGAGGCACTGAACTGGTGTCACCTCAGCTCCCAGGTGCTGGTGCTTTGCAGCAGAAGCACATTTGGGGGGGTGACTGGAGGCCTGAGGTGGAGCCATGAATTAATTTTTCAGCTCTACCAGCAGCTCCCTGTGTAACACTGACCAGCTCACTTCACCCTTCTCACCACCTGCCTCTTTCAGGGGGTGAGCATTCCAAAGTGGTTTGAAATGCTGAGCTGCAAAGATACAAAGAGGATGTTCTGCCTTCCCTTGAGCTTCCAAGAAAAGCCACACAAAAATGGGGTTAGAGGATTTTCTGCTCAGACTCTTCTACCTTGGGACCAAACCTTTACTTCCTGTTTCATGTAGGACTGTAATAATATTGGTTTTATCTTCTAAGCAATGGCAGCCACCTCTCTGGGAGAGGAGCAGCTGGTTCTTGGGGCACGAGAGAAAAGAGGAGGAAATTAATCCCTGAGCGTGGAGGTGGCAGAAAGCACAGTGCAAAAATAAATGTTTTATCAACACTGACAAGTTTACAAAGAATCCTCCCAGTCTGTGTAAAACACTGATAAAGTGTAGGAAGATCACAGAGATTATTTGACCATAAGACCTTCACTGGATTACTCTAAACTTTTGGCAGATTATGTGGAGCAAATCCAACCCTGACAGCACTACAGCAGGATGAAAAAAAGCTTTCCTTCCAAACCTGACAAAGAGATTAGCTTTTTTTGGTGAATTAACTCCAAAAAAATAAAATAGAATTTGGTACAAATGTCCCAGAAACTGACCACAGCCTCTGAGTATGGCTGCCACAAATCCAACCCTAGGAAAAAAAAAATTGTACTAAAATGACTAAAAATATCTCCAAAGAGACATTATAAATGTAAGGGACCATTTCTAGCAGAGGCTGCCTGTGTGCCAGGAACTGGGGCAGAATAGGACAGGAAAAACCTCCCAGGCTGCCCTTTTTCTGGAAGAAGAACTGCCTGAGGTGAGCAGTACACCTGCTCCATCCCAGGAGCATTGCCTCACTTCTGCCATCCCACAGCGAATTTTGAATAGTCAGTGATGGTTTTGGTTTAAGCTCTTGCTTGGCAGTAGCTTTCCTTGAGCAGTTTTCGCCTGTGAATCTTTGGCTCACCAACAGCGAGAATTTTCACATCTTTAGTACCCAGAGCATCCTTCAGGACAATCATCCTGGCTGCAGGTGGATGTACTTTGTACTTTGCAGGGCAGCACCAGGGGAGGGCTGGGGGGCTCACGAGCTGCTCCTCCAGCTGGACCATCCAGAAGTGCAGGGATTGGCAGAGCAGCCCAGGGAAAGCAGAGCTGGCAGGTGCTGGGAGGTGACGGTGATAGAGAGATTCCTAGACTTGCTGAGCTGTCTTTGGGCACTGGTGGTGTGTTTGCATTGCTGCAGCTTCTGTGGCTGTTCTGGCAGCCCAGCTGCAGTTTAGCCCTAGAAACAAGG
The DNA here is from genome assembly GCF_017639235.1 of Corvus kubaryi. Taxonomy (NCBI): domain Eukaryota; kingdom Metazoa; phylum Chordata; class Aves; order Passeriformes; family Corvidae; genus Corvus; species Corvus kubaryi. The sequence continues at coordinate 5,382,956 of NW_024581134.1, read as the reverse complement.
ATGTGAGAATAGAGCCTGACTGATGGGGAACTTTCCCTTTCCCTCACCAATATTTCCTGTCAGCAAATGAAGTTGCATTGGTGCCTCACTCATCTGTTGAAAAAAAATTGTGATGTCTCTGCCTGCCAGATGTAAATAAAGGCAGTTTTATGATTACTTATGAACCCTGTCTTCTCCCAATTTTGTTCTGCAATGCCTTTGTTTGATTTGTGGCCAAATCATAGGCTTCACCCCCAAAAGGTCTCTAAATTCAGTCCCTAACTGCTATTAAAGAGACCCTTTTAGACCCTTTGGGCTCACCCAGTCTTTGTAACTACTACTGCTATGTAGTGCCTTATCTCCAGAGATAACAATCCCTTTAAGCTGAGCCTTCTCTTTGGTTCCACAGATCAGACTCGTGGTTGAAGAGGGACTGAATCAACTGCCCTACACAGAGTGTACCGTGACCACTCCAACAGGTATGTGGGAAATCACCCCTGGCCTGGGTAGGACTGGAAGTGGAACTGACATAAAAATACATGGAATTATTACTAGAGTTACAGAATATCTCAAGGTGGAAGGGACTCAGAGGATCATTGAGTCCAACTCCCTGCTTCTCACAGAACTGCCTAAAACTGAACCCAACAACATCCAGATGGTCCTTGAACTCTGACAGATTTGGTGCCATGAGTTCCCTGGGGAGCTCTAAGCAGGGCAGAGCACAGAGTAAGGGTCCCTTCTGGTTTAAAAAGCTACATGGTTCATAAGAACAGAACTCAGCAACACATTCAACATTGTCATTTCACTAAGAATTAAACTGGTCTTGCAAAACCATGATGAAAATGTACCAGTGTATGTGCAAAGTCTGTTCACCTGCCCACACCACAGCCTTGAATTAAAACTGATGACATTTCACATGCCCTTTAAGGAATAAGTACTTGGCACAAGCAGTATTGGTTTGCCTAAGTCTGGCCCAACAACTGGGGTCAGCTGGGAGTGAGGATGAGCAGGAAATGAAAAGTGGCTGTGTTGGCACTAGAGAAAACCAGTGCAGGAGTTGTGGTTCCTCCTATCAGCTGTAAAGATCTGTAAGGTTGTGTGCAGTACTCAGAGGCAGCTGCTGAGTGCATCAGCAGGTTAGGGGGAACTGCTCAGCTCAGTGGTGTGACCCACATGCACCAGCTGAGTCCTGTTCGCCTGAGAACTCCACTTACATTTCTGCAGGGTGCCATTCCTACTCTGCAGTAAAGCATTGGTGTGTCTTTACTTACACTTAGAGGGAAGATGGACTGCAAACCCTCAGCTGTGGAACCAGACAGAGTTCAGGCAGCCTCACTTTCCTGTGCTCCTTTTTACATTAAACAGCAGCTGCTTCATCTCCTGAGCACTGGTGTTGCATCTGTTCCCATCAGTCAGTGGGACCAGGACCATCTCCTCTCCATTCAGAGAGGGGAGGAGGGAGCAGCCACTACCACTGACCCCTGGTTTCTTTCCTCACAGGACACAAGTATGAAGGAGTCCGATTCGAAAAGGGAAACTGCGGGGTCAGCATCATGAGAAGTGGTAGGTGGTGTTGGCTGCTGAAGGAGCACACATGAAATGCTTTGGAAACCTGTAAACAGCTTCCTTTCAAAAATGTGCAAAAACAGGTTAACCCAAACCTGCCAGTTGTTACTCTTTTTTAGGTTCCTCGATAACAGAATGTCCAGGAATATCTGCCATTAACCTTTTAGGAGACAAACGGCTGGAACAGATTTCCTGTGGCCTCTTCCCTGGCAGCTGTCCCCTGTGAGGGGCCAAGTGCCCTCTCCTGTTTCCCGGCTGTGCCCAGGGCTGCACCCCAGCCACGCTCCGTGGGGGCAGAGTCCCTGTTATTGTCCAGGGCTGGGCAAACCTTTGGATCTGTGGTGTCAAATCCAGCAGCCCCACACTCTGCCCCACACTCTGCCACCGGGATGTCCCCAAACCCCACCCGCCCGTTCTGATTTCCAGCTCTCTCCTGTGAGAGCTCAGCACAGCTGGGTGGGAGCACCAAACCCAGGGGCTCGGCAACACCGAGGAGACTCGGTTTGCTGTGAACAGAGGAAAAAGGGAAAGAGCTTCAAGTGTTTTAGTGCTTATAAGCGTTCACCTGCACGGGGGTGGGCCTGTCCCTTTGGGACTGTCCCTTCCACTGCAGCCCCTCGCCCCTGAGCCCTTTGTCAGTGTGTCACCACCTGGTGCTGTGTTTGTGCTGCTCCTTGGAGGGGAGGCGATGGAACAGGGCCTGCGGGACTGCTGCAGATCCATCCGCATCGGGAAAATCCTGATCCAGAGCGACGAGGAGACCCAGCGAGCCAAAGTGTACTACGCCAAGTTCCCCCCAGACATCTACAGGAGGAAAGTGCTGCTCATGTACCCAATCCTGAGTGAGTGTCTGCCACCAGCACGGACAGCCAGCCTCCTCTGAACGCCGAGTGCCCGCACTGAAAGGAAAATTTCCACATTTCAGGGGCTTTGATTGGGTTTTCTGCTTGGTTTAGGTGACAGAGGAGGGAACTTATCAGGCTGTGCCAGGGCACACATTACTCAGCTGCACCAGTGTGAATGCAGAGCAAATCCTTTGGGCATGGCTGCGTTTGGGAGAAAGGCCCAGATTAAGACTAGATATAAATAGAATTATATGAATTTTACCATGGGAAAAGACTCAAACTATGTTTTCTTAGTCTGAGACATTTCTAGATTAATATTAAAAGGAGTTTGTTGGGATGAGGTTACTTTTCCAGTCCAAGTTCTGCCATTAGGAGAACAACATTTTCTACACGGAGTACATGCAGAGGTGATGCCTTTCCAGTAGGAAAGGACTGAATCACCAATCAGTCACACCAAAGTTACCACGGGTATTCTTGGACAGCTTAGGACAATTCATCAACCAGGGGACAAGCCCCTAAACCCTCTCCCTCTTTGCCCTCTCAGGTACTGGGAACACGGTCATTGAGGCTGTCAAAGTGCTTGTGGAACATGGGGTCCAGCCCAGCGTCATCATCCTGCTCAGCCTCTTCTCCACACCTCACGGTGAGTGTGAGGGGCACAGGAGTGAGCACAGGAGTGTCTGGTGGGGACAGTGACATCAGTCACACATAGCACAGGCAAGGCAGAGCTGTGCCGTTGCTCAGAGCAGGTTTGGGGTTTTTTGGCTGAATTGTAAAACTGAGCAAACAGCGCCATGTTTGGTGTGGGCAGTGAGGAGGGGACTGAATGGCAAAACTGCAAATGGGAGAGAATTCCTAAAAGCAGGAGTTTGCAGCACTGCCAGGTCCATGGCTCACAGAGCAATGCCAGGCCAGCTGCTGTTCTGGACCGTGGAATCTGGGGGTTGGTCCAGCACCAGAACAACCAGGAGTGGGAGCTGAATGGAGCAACAGAACAGGCCTGGCTGCAGGTTAAAGGTAAAAGGGGATCTAAATGGGGAACATCTGCTTCTCTGGAGGAGGAAAGAGGATCTTGTGTGTTGTATTAGAAAGTGGCCATGGCAGAAATCGCTATCAGAAAGCTCAGCTGAACTGCAGAGCAGCCTGTAACCACTTGATTTGGAGTATGTGTGTATGGGAAAGGAAAATCCAAAGAAAACCTGAAAAAGCAATCCCGTAAAGTCAGGAAGTTTTACTCATAGATGGTTAGCAAAGGCAGGAACAGGAACTGGAGACAGAAGCACAGAGCCTGGCTTACCTTTGGAATGCTGCTGATCACAATTTGACGTGGGCTGAAGCACTGTAATCATTATTGCCTTTGCTGTCTCTTCAAAGGTGCCAAATCCATCATCCAGGAATTCCCAGAAATCACCATTTTAACTACAGAAGTGCATCCTGTTGCACCAACACACTTTGGACAGAAGTATTTTGGGACAGACTGACACTCTTGGAACAACTGGATATGACTCTATGGCATTACAAGAGGTTTTTTCTACGTTTTATTACTTTTGAGTTGGTCGAGGGCATGTTTAAAAACATTTTCGGCCAACTAACTTAGGTTAGTGCTGGCCTGAACAGGGATCAGGTACAGTGACAGAGCACTCTGGCTACACAGTCAAGCATCTCCATGTTGGGGCTCTATAATTACCACACTCTGCTTTAACTTATTTATTCTTCTCCAGCCTGTCCATGGCCGCCTGCAAGAGCAAAATAAACCCAACTAAACCCCAAGGGAGTGTCCTTCATTTCTGGGATCACTTGGCATCACTCCATCTACAGCCACTCCCAGTGCTTCCAAATCTAGGGGTGCCCTTGGATCTCAATGTCCTCCTGAGCAGCCACAGGGCATTTTGGTCTTGAGCTGGTGGCCAAGAACCAATGATACAACTCTTGGAATTTTGCTCTGCAAACATTATTCTCAAATAGTGAAACACCCCTGGTTGTCTTGCTCAAGGGTCCTGAATCAAGAAGATTCCTGTTGCAGCACAGGTGCAGACTGGGTGGGAATTGGGGGTGGGAGCAGCCCTGCCTGTGGAAATTCTATACATACAGAACTTGGGAGTTCTAAGAGACAAAACTTGTGGCTGGATCAGTCTCACCAACTCTTTTAATGAGAGGAAAACTGCAGCAAAAAGCTGAACTTGATTTCTAGTGCTGTTCACAGAGCACCAGGGCCAGGAGAGAATTGTGGCCCTCAGGGCTCAGCAGCCTTTCCAAAGCCTCAAGGCACTCATTGTATGGGTCCCATTAAACATCAATCTGCAGCCAAATCCCTTCCTGCTTTGGCTTTAAATCCCCTGGCACCAAGTACACCATATCCAGCTGGCCAGTACCTCCCCTTACTGTAACTTTGGGAAAATCCATAAATACAATATAGACCATTATTATTTTAAAATATATCCGTATTTTACAATTGCAGGATTAAGGAATGTTCTCTCAAGTCCCTTCTTACCTCTCATCAGGTGAGTGGAGTGCTGAGATCTGGGCTGCCCCCACCAATGCCAGCATTTAGTGAATCTTTTTGTCACAGATAAAGAACCTTCCCTGTTCCAAGCAGTAATTCCAATTAATTAAAGTTGTGTAACACTTCCAGAAAGGGAATGTTTAGCCTGAGCACAGGAAATAACCATTCACAAATCTAATGAATTAGCCAAAAATGGTTTTAATGCAGTCCTTGCCTGCAGTACAGTATAAACCATAATAAAAAACAACAAAGCAGAACATACAGGATATTCAGCTGTAGAAACCATACAAACACTTGGAAAATGCCAGTGAAACTGCACAGAGCATCAGCCTAGTCAGAACACTGGTCCGACAGTAAAAACAAGTATCCAAAGCTTTTGTAAAAACCGATTTGATATCAAAAGTCTCAATGCCAGCAGCAGCAGCATTAAACTCCTGAACACAACACGCCAAAGGTGGGCAGCAATCCCTGTGTGACATTCCTTGGAAAATAATCACTTCCTATTGAATTGGGGGTGAGGGATGTGTGTTAAGCCACCCAGCTGAGTGGCTGCACAGAGCAGTGCTGGCTGGAGCAACTGGCAGCCCCAGGCCACACTGGGTTCCTAAAAAGCAGCTGGATGCAGTTACAAACCACTCCAGTGGGATTGCTGCTGTTTCCCAATTCTGTCAGCTCCATCGGGATGCAATGGGAGCACTGATCCCGGCCCAGAGGGAGCTCCCAAAGGGAGCCCTCTGACCCACAGCAGCCCCTGCAGTGGGTGTTCTGCTCCAGCCCCAGTTTCCTGCCAGGAAAAGCTCCAGCACGTGAAACCCCCTGGCTTTTCTGGGAGGAAGTTAAACCCTCCTCCTGACATTGACAACACCACAGCTCTGCCATTCTCTGATCCTGAGATTTAGGTCACTTCTATCTTTGAGGGACCCACTTGCACCACAAAGAGCATTTTCAGATGAGGACCAGCCATCTGAGCAGGCAGATTATAAATTTATAAAATAACAAGAGCTTTTCTACTTCCTATGTTCCTAACCCAAAGCTCCCTGCTCCAACAATGGATGTGGAATCACTCTGGGGTAGCTCTGTTTCGTCAGGCAGTGACTACAGCAGGAAGCTCCTCCATAGTGTAGTTAATTCCAAAGAAGGATGGAGCTAAATCAGAACAGTGGAACAAGAGGTTCCAGCTCCTCACAGCAGCTCTTAGTTACAACCTTGTCCCTCCTTCCTCCCAGGGAAGGTCACCTGCACCAGCCCAGCAGTTCCTTACATCAGCAGCATTCCAGATGCTGAGGGAGTTCTCTCCTGGACACATCCTGGAGGCTCCCGGATCCTTCAGAAAAGACAGGGGAGGGGAATAATACACCAACATTTTCAAGAATCCTTTGGGCTTCTGTTTCTTTTACAGAGGGAAGTGCTGAGATGGGCAGCACACACCTTCCCCAGGTTAGAAAGGAGGGGGGGGGGCCAATTTCATTGGGTTCCAGGCTTCCCATGGGATTTAGTCCAAGGCTTAATTCAAGGAAGTGCTTCAGGAAGTACTGGAACAGCAGGGAAGCCTTCAGGTCAGATACCTGTGTGTTCCATGGGCTGTTTGACACCAGCACTGGATGCAAGCAGGCACTGCTTTTCAAGCACAGCTGGAATAAGAAGCAGAGATGATCCCTTTGTCCTTTCTGTTGGATTTCTTTTTTTGGTTGTGGATTTTTTCCCCTCTCCTTAATATAACTTCATTTTTTTTTTTTTAAGAGTGGCTGTTACCCACTAAAGTTTTACAAATGCTGCTGTAAATCCTAAAATCTCATACAGAAAAAAATAGTATTTGAAAGAGCATGCAGGCATGAGCAACTTACAGGCTTGTATTTAAAATGTAAACTTACATTTTATTTCACAAGGTTTACATCCCAAATGGAAGCTGGAGAATGAAGAAATGAGGCTTTTAGGAAAGAGAAAATGCAGGAAGTGGGATCCTGCTCTAAAAGCAAGGCCAGCTGGGCCTGATTATGGGAACCACAAACCAATACCTGACAAACAGCGAGATTAATTACAAATAAAATACGTGGTACAGCTGCATAAAATGACACCTACTCACCTTCACAGTATCCAAAAAACCAGCACAAGCAGCTCAAAGCTGAAAATATTTAACTGTATGTTCAGAAGGAAGAGGGAAGACTCAAAGTGGGATGGAAAAAGGACAAGAGACTAAAACCCTGCAGCAGTGGGTGTGAGCTCAGTGTTTGTGACCAGGGTAGGGTATGCAGCACTAGGCAGGAAGAGCCCATGGCAGAGCCAGTGCAGGGTCTGACAGACCAGGCTGGGAATGAAAACAGCCCCTCTGCCATGCAAATGCCTTCACTGATCTGTTCAGAACGAGTTTAGGTTTGCAAGTGTTCTGGAACAAAGCAGAAGCTGATAGAATTGGAAAAAATATCAATAAAATTGAGGTATTTTCAAGTACTATGGATCCATTTCAAAAATCTGTACCACAGGAGTCACTGAAATGAAAGTGTGACCCTTTTGAGTTAATTAATTCTGGCTTAATACACAAGGTCAGCAGTGCCTCCTTCACCTGTTAATTAAACCCTTCCACAAGTGCACCAACTCTGCACAGAGTAACTGCTCAGCACACAGTCACTGCTCTGTAGGATGCAGGGGCCCTGAGAACAGCTCAGCACATCACTCTTCATAGCTAAATTCAGGGAAAAAATAGTAATTTTTAGATTTTTTCCCCTTGACATTTTACATTCATATCACATTACAGACTTTATGCATCAAGTTGTGCTTTCAGTCCAGACCAGCATATAGAGCTACAGAGCTGCAGCTGGCATGGATTTTGCTGAATCCCATTCCTGTTTATCCCAGGAAGCAAACATTCATTGCATAGTGCGATTAGGAAGCTTCCTGATTCTCACCAGTCACTCACCAGTGACTACACCCCACACACACTGGGTACAGCCTCCTCAGACGTACAGTACTGCTCCCTGCCTAAAGGAAAACAAGATTATCCTACTCTGAAAACTGTTCCAACTCAGCAAGAGAAACCTGGCAGTGCAGCGAGGGTTGCACAAGCCCTGGTTCCTTGGCCAGGACTGGACTTAGGACTCCTAATTCCACACAGAGGAACATCAATATGATGTTCTGTCTGGGTTTTTGTACCTGAATGTAAGTGGGAGAGAAGGGGGAGAGATGAGGGGGTGGCTGTTAGTGGTCAGTTATTTTAGAGGATGAATGCAGGAGTAGAGCAATAACACTGGAGGCATCACAGTAAAGTCCAACAAAAGTGTTCCCTCCTTTCCAGTGGTGACATCACTTGGGAAGGTTGCTCCTAGCTGAGAAAGCTTAGTGTAGATCCAGTGCTAAGCAGAGAAAACAGCCCCTGGATGGGGTCAAGACAGTTCCCTTGCTGCCTCCACACTGCTCCAGGCTGGAGTTCAACACCTTCACAACCCCCCCAGTCACACAACTGACATCAGCATCGGAACCGAGACTCAAACCTTAACGATTCTCCAGGTTCTTTGACTGTAACTGCATTTACAGCACACACCCAGACACTGGCAGTGAACACCACATGGTGCCAATCCCAGTGGGAACACTTTGGCTGCTCCTGGCACACGGAGGGCTCAGAGTGTACCTGGAATGCTGGGACAGCAGCACCGGCAGTGTGAGATACACACAGGATGAACTGGAATCACTGGCCAGCTCCCAGAGCTGCAGTATCCTTGGTGATGGTGGGATGAGTGCCACTCCTGAAATGTTGGGATGGAGGGTGCAGGTAGGGGAGAGGTTTGATACAACAGCCCTTACGGTCAGTGCTGATGGCGGAGAGCCTCTGGATGAGGATCAGGGCATGGAAAACAAAGGAGGTGCTGCAGTGGGTTGTACCCCTGAAAGAGCCATGTGCAGGTTAAAAAAAACTACCACGCACTGGGCTGAATATTCTCTCTTTTGTCACCTGCAGCAGTGACCACAGCAGCCTGAGAAACTTCTGTTTTCCAGTGCATTTACTCAGCATAAACAGGACAAAGGCCGGGGTAACATAAGGATATCACCTTACGTGAGCAGAAGGGAACAAAATGGAGCTGCTCACTCAGACAAGTGGGTTTTTCCCATTTCGTTCTGCCTCATTTTACACAACGTTTGGGTTTGTTTCACATTTCATGAAGCTTTCCAGCATTTGATGTATGGATATTGATGGGAAGTGGCTCTGAAGTGATAAAACTTTGTATTGTTTCTACCTGGACAAGAGTTTGTTAAAACCACAGGAGGCTGAGCTGCATTGAAGGAAAGGAAAGAGTTGACCATAACTAATTGCAAGGAAAGTGACTGAATAAAAGTTACTTGGAAACATTTAAAACTGTTTCTCAATCTCAGCTGGGTACCTGTGCTATCATAAAGGTATCTGGCTTGGTATCAGAAGACAAAACTGATTTTCTGTACTCCCTAATGAGCAGTGCAGCAGCAGGAGCAGGCAGGGGAGCTCCTGCACAGCTCATGGGCAGCTCTGCTGCTGCTGCCTTGCACAGGAGTAACTCAAATAATGGCAGGGCTGTAACCAGAACCAAACCCAGGAAGGGCACAAGAACCTGCTCAGAAAACTCCTGTAAATCCACACAGCTCTGGAAAAATACACTTCCGCTAACAGAATGAAACAGAAAGTCACCAAATCATCTTCCTGGTTTTATATACAAGGAATTTAAAGTTTTTAAAGGCACAAATAGCACCTCTGTAGGTGCTAAATTCCCGTTGTGTTTAGCTGCCATCATCCTCTCAAGCTCCCCCTCTGGAGCGCATTTTGCAAGGAATGAGGTGATTAATTCAGCTGCCACCTTTCATCACACACAGCACAAGGCCCAACACCAGATTTACATTAGAAATGCAGCTTTAGATTGACAGGAAAAACACTTCCAGCACTCAGCAGCCATTTGGTGACAGAGCCACTCAACAGATGGGGCTCAGGTGGCTGAAGCAGGAACATTTTCAGTGTTCAGGGCCACCCTGAGGAGAGACACAAACCCACACAAACCTGGGCCAGCCCACCTCGGCCCCTTCACAACCAAATTCAGCAGTGAGGCATTGCAGAGAGGTCAGCACTGCCTGCTCCACACAAACTGCAGAGGCTGAGAGACAAAATTCCTGCCCACAGGGCACAGATCTACCAGGAGTTAAACACCTACTCTTAGGGAAGGAATCTCTGCAAGGCTCTCCTGTCTCACAGATTCCCCGTGGCAGCAGCAGCAGAGGAACAGGGGAAAAAGGAGTTTGGCCTGTAGGCAAAGCCCTCATCACCAAACTCACTCATCAGGTCCTTTCTCCTGACACGCACAGCTGCTCCTGTAGTCACTGTCAACACCAGTGGGCTGATAAACAAACACAAAAATGGGATAGAAAATGGTACTAAATGATCTTAGAGGCAGTACACCAATACTTTTAGCATGCACCTAATTCAAACAAGAATGATGGACTGGGCTGAATCATGCAGATTAAATAAAAGGACTCAGGTCTAGAAAAATGTCCCTAATCCAGCCAGCCAAATCTCAGTTCCACTCCCCAGAACAAAACCAGGGATACACCTCTTTGACTGTAAATGCAGCAAAACGCAGAAACAAATCTGATCACCTCTTAGTGCAGAAAGCCCTGAAACCAGTCAGTGCACTGAGCTGGGAAGAAGTCTGAACAAATTCAATATATCATTGTGTCTTCAGCATTTTGGGGTTCACCCCACCCCTGTGGAGTGTAAACTCCAAACACAACTGGTGGAGTTCCAGTGCACATTTCGAATTCTCATCTTCCTTTCTGACTCCATGAACACACAAAGTTCCATCAAACACTGATCCAGGAATGAGTGGGTATTTTAGCCCTAGGAATTAATGCAAACTGGACTGTCTGAAGTTCCCTTTTGCATTTTAGGTACCTGCAAGTAGGATTGGGCAAAGAGCATGATAATCCAAACTCTGAGACAATAACACCCTCCTAAAAAAAGTTTTTTAAAAAAATCTATGGCCACAATATTCTTGAATCTTGATACTGGCAATGTGAGTATTTTATTTTCCTTCACAGCTGCACATGTACATGTGCATGTTCAGCACTTTTGCTTTCAACACTCTTACATTCAACTACCAATTTAGTGCCAGATTTAACTGGGTCTGTCTTGCATTGAGCTGAACTGACTCAGAATTTGAACACAGAAAATACCACTTGTCAGAGAAGGTTGGAGAATCAGCCTCAAAATAAATAACCATTCCCAAGAATATTATGGCTTGGAAGAATTTCAAGAACTCAAGTCCCTGATGTTTGCAAAATGAAAAGGCCTTTGGAAGTGCACTAGCATCAACATTTTTACCCATTTTGAATAAAAAATATATAGTATTTATAAAATAAAGAGAGCAGGCCAAAGAAGATTGGCCAGAATCACTCTGTAAAATTGTTCTGTTAACTCTGTAACTTAAACTTATAAAGCCTTGGGACATCTGGACAGCAGGATTTCTGGAGAAGCACTCTAGAATGCAGATTCCCATCAGACAATACTTCAGGATGTTTTCTCATCTTGAAGATCCACCTGTTTTCTGCCCCTCGAAACTGAAGTGCTTGCCAAGAGAAGGGATGTTGGCTCCTGAGAGGGAAGCTGAAATTTAAAGAAATAAAAAAGTGCAACTATAGCACTGCTGTGATGAGCGATCAAGGGCTGATCTGGGCTTTGGGAGTGGTTTTAAAGCCATGAAGAATGACTTGCCTGGCCTGGTGGAATGCAGGATGCAGCCCTCACCACTGACAGAAAAACACTCTGGGGAACAAAATGGGCTCCTACAACGTGCCAGAAGCCCATTGACAGCAGTGTGGAGGGGCCCGGTCTGCCAGGGGAGCCAGGCATGGACTGCAGTGCTCTGCCACACCACAGTTACTGACTGCCTTGGAACAGAGAGGGGCAAATTCCATCTGGCAATTCCACCTCCTGCAAGTGGGACAGCAGAGGATGCTCCTGGAATCTCGGTCAGCTACATTCCCCTGGGAAAACGGGACACTGTGTCCTCCTCACTGCCTGCACTTCCTGTGGCACGACGTGTCCCCTGTTCTCCAAGTCAGAACAGGTGGCAGAGCAGGGAATGTTCTGGAAGCAGCACCTGCCCCAGCCAGCATCAGCTGTTGTGGGACCCACCTTTTCCAGGGGGAGAGAAAGCCTGGAGAAGAGAGTGACAGCTGATGTAGCATTACAAGGCACTTCCTTGTATTCCCAGCTGCAGCTTGGCTGCTCTCAGCTTCAGTTTAAGACTGCACCTGCACCGTCCCACACCTCCCGTGGATCCCTGCACAGATTTCCCTTCTTGTCACTGCACAAGTCAGTGCAACAGTCGTTCCTGCCATGTTTTCCAGAGGAGCTGCAGGGTTTGTGTCCTCCCCTCCACACAGAGCTGGTGGCTCTGGTGTGACCTGTGCCAGCAGCAGCTGAGGGCCACTGAGAGCCTCTGCTTCCTTTTAGGGCCCCTTGAACAAGGGATTTTTGGGCAAGCTGGAGAAATATTGTTCTGCTAAAGCCCAAACCTGTCCAAAACCACCCCCACTCCCTGCAGAGCAGTGGTTTTGAGGCAAGTAGAGAAAGAAGCACTCACCTTTCTGATCCAGCTTTACACCACTGTGTTTTCACACTGCTATGTCTCCCTTTCTATGGCAAGGGATGAGGCTTCACCAGAACCTGCCCAATGAAAAACAAAGCAGTTAGAGGTAAATAAATTTGGTTTTCTCACTGAGAATATATTTTTGACTAAGCATGGGACTGCATTTTTAAGGATCATTACAAACAAAAATAGACAACCACTTGAGAGAGAACGGAGCAGCTGTTTTTAAACTGAGATTACTCTATTATTGGCTTTATTTATTTCATAACCAAGTCACAAGCTTTAAAGCCACAAAGACAAATAAAGGTCTTGCAGTTTTAATGGAATATTTCAGGTCTTTCTGGTTTGACATTTTTACTGATTTACTTCTATTGTGTAAGAGAGAATCTGAATATTTCAGCTGAAAGGACCCACAGGGATCATCCAATTCAACTGCCTGGAAATGTCAGTTATTTTATAGGCACTATGAACTGAGAGACTTCATATAAGCTCCAGACCATTATCTGGGGTCTGATCTAGCCAAAAAATCACCTCACTGTCAGTGTTTTCATATGGAAGAATTAATTATTTCTTCAGAGAATTTAAAGTTCATAAAAATTGGAAGAAGCTCTGACTCATTCTTAAGTTATTTTAAGCATCATTAAAAATTCACAGGAATGCCATAGTTTGCTATTTTTAAAGCCAAATTTGTTGTTTGTAAAACTCATTTGTGTTACCTTGTAACTACCAAAATGTTTGGAACCAACCAGGGAGAGCAGGTGAATTTACTGTGGTAACGAAGCAGGACAAAGTACAAAGTAGCTTCCTGAATGTATCCCTGCACTCAGGTGTTTGCATGTCTGGTTTCATCCACTTCCAGAGGACAAATATACTTAAAAAATCTAAATATTCTCCTTTTTGCAGGCACCACTTTATGGCCCAAGTAACTGTGCTGCATGCAGCAACACTTACATGCAAATATTCTCAGTTTGAGGCAATTTCAATTTCTCTAACCCTTGAAACACCCTCTCAGTTACAAGTAGAAAACTGCTAAAAAAAAAAGAAAGAACTGATTCCAAAGTAGAGCTTATTTTCAGTCTGTGCTCATTAATCAAGTCAGAGCTGCCCAGGGACTTAACCAACACAGTTTTTTTATTTGATTAGCCCTTATAATTCATCTGTTGGCCACTGTAGGTCAGGACAACTAATTTCCTTACCCTGAGGCTCTTCATCTATTCCATCCTCCTCCCACTGCTCCTCATTTGTCAGGAGAGGGTTCCGAGCTTCACTCAAGGCTCTCATTGGGAAAAAATGTCCATCCCCCTGGCTGCATGGAAAAAAGCAGAGAGGGACACTGCAAAAACAGCAAGTGACTCTAAAGGATGACAATTTCTCTGCATTTTTTCTGCAAACAAAGTTTTCTGTTGCCACGATTTCCCATGTTTACTTAAAATCATCTTTAAGCTTTGAAAAGTACCATGTTTGTCTTTCATTTCAGTTCTCAATTTCTTCAAGGTCTCTGGAATACAAAAGCTGAAACTTATAGCCTGGAATCAAGTAACTTTTAGCAGAAGGTAAATGTGCTAATTGGATCAAGTCATTTGAATACAGAAAAAAAACCTGGAAAAATTAACTTGTGGACAGCTAGAAGTGAGGGGGAAACTAAGGAAAACATTTATGAAAAAGGACCAATTAATAGGTATATAGTTTATCAATTTATCCCACAGATTCTTCAGGGCAGAAATCACACTTCTGTGTTTGAATGACACCCAACAGAAAATGCCCCCACTCTTACCAACAGACACATAAAAATCCCACGTTCCTGTGACCTAAACCTGTACACAAAATGGGATAAACTGTAATTTTATCAGCTTTTAGCACTGACTTGATTATTACTTACCTAGAGGCAATAGGGAGCAACCAGAGCTTTTTTTCTTCTCCAAACACTTGCTGGAGATTCTTCACAAAGCCAAGATTGAATCCATTTTTATCTGGGCCATTTTGAAACACTGGAGCTGAGAAAGCCTCTGCAAACAGAGACAATTTCAGTGGAGAAAAAAAGAAATCAATGGCAAACACCCTGAAACAGGGCTGTGCATCTTGTAGCCATCTAAAGACAACGTGATTTACCAGATTCTAGAGATACAGCACTACAAAGTTTCAAAACAACAGTTTTTCCGATTTTGCAAAGCCTCTAAAGACTTTCCAACCGAAGGCAGGAATTTGGTCGTGCAACTGAACCTAGAGAACAGTCAAACCAACCCACAATGGGTTGCTTCATCCAGAGAATGGAGTTAAAAGATCTTTCACTCTGTGATACTTGATGAAAATTCAGAGGGTAAAAGTTTCTAGGTAAAAAACTCTGCAGAATGAAGTAGGTTGGTCTTCAATGCACATTCTAGAAGTGGCACTGCGGGTTTAAATCACCTCATTTGTTAATGTTACAATGACCAAGCACTAGGGACAAACAAATGCAAATAAACTCTGGGTTGTGGCGAGGCATAAAATTAAGAGAGAGGAGAAAAACCTTGAGTGTCTTAGGAACAATTTGATCTCCCTTCTCAGCTGCTGCACAGGTCTGATATTTTGGGATAGTTGAGCTTCAGTGCCCCATGAAATGACTTTTGAAGTAAATAACTTGATAAAATCAGAATATTTGCTCACTCTTGATAGCTTCTGTTTTCTTATAAAACTTTATCCAAAAAGCTTTGAAAGTGAACATTTATCTGAGGAAAGGCAAAGAAACTTCTGGGGAAAATGATATTATTTTAGATGCTAATGTCTTTGGTTTTACAGTCCCAATTTCTTTGCCTTTATCAGAGAAGGTGGACACGGTGTTCCCCAAGCTCACTAAGCTGGATTGGGATACAGCATAGGAGCATAACAAACCATTTTTCCTGAAAAGCTGCACTCATTTCACAGCAAATATAGTTTTACATATGCATAACATTTTTATAATTGGACTTCTACACTTTAAGGCTCTGGTTTCCCTAACAAAGCTTTTGTCACACCAGCTAATAAATGCAGCTCATTTGCAGTGACAAATTTCTGCAGCTTGTACCAAGATCTTAAATCTTCCTCCCCTCATAAAGCAGCAGGAACATACAAAAATAGAACAAATGCCTTTTTCCTTTTCTTTTTTTCTTCTTACAGCATCTTTGGTGTGTCTTACTGGAAGGAGACAGACACAAGAGCCTCACCTAGAGTGGATCTGTTCCTGCTGACGAGCCAGCAGTGGTAGCCAAACAGAAACATGAGGCTTACAAAGAACATGATCGCCACAAAGAGAAGGAAAAGGATGTGAAATTTGGAACGTCCATTGGTCAGCTCACCCTGGAAAGGAAAGCAACACAGAACAAGTGATAGGAACAAATTAAAGATGGAAGTTCCTTGTACTTAAAGATAATTTCTAAAACTCCTATTGGGAGTTCTCAAACTTTTATAGACAAAAGTCAACCTTACTATAAAAAGCAAAAAGAGACAAAGGAATGAATGTGGTTCATTTCCCCTCCTGTACCACAGCACAAAGAGCAGGGGGTGTTATTAACTCTTTGTATGGCTCAGAGCCAGCCCACCACAGCTGCCCAGGTGGGCAGGAGGAACACCCTGTCCCCATGGGAAATAAGCAGGCAGCAGCTCTTGAAGCCCTGTTTAAGTTCTGCTGAGTTTCCTGTGCATACATTAAAATTCTGCAGCTTGCTCAAGGTAAGCCCAGAGAACCTGACCTCTGCAGCTATCGGGGAGTGTTAGAACTGAGCACAGAGGGGTGGGGAAAGTTTAAAAGCCAAGTGGGAACTCCCAAGCAGAAGAAAGGCTCCTTTCCCTCTACAGAAGAATAGTCAAGTGCCAGAGGTGCCCAGCAGCAACACAGGCAGGCTCTGGGGACCTCCAGGGCTCAGGGCTGTAGCTTGTTTAGTGCGGGGAACAATTAGTGCACAGCAAAATTACTTAAACACAAACATACAGACTTATTGAGCAGAGGGGACAGAAACTAGAGGCCAAGGGCCAGTGTCTTACTGGAGCTGTCAGCTGCCCTTACTTGCATACAAACGACCGGCAGTAACTGAATAAAAGCCTGCTTTGGTTCACTCTGTTTTTAAATTGAGGAAGGAGGCCTGTGTGGACTAGAAAATGAACAAGGTTTTTTGACCTTTTTTGGTTTTTTCTTCTCAGTAAATATGTACAAATCAATGCCAAACATTGCAAGAGACACCCGTGCAAACACAAGGACAGGGACGGGATATAACCTCTCTGCCAGAAGCTAATCTGCAGTCTGAAATTCCTGAAGGCTACTTGCTTCTTGCTTTGTGCATTTTGGACATCTAACAGCAGCTGGATTCCCAAAGGGCCCAGGGAAACACCTCCCAGGAAAATGCAGCCCCTCCACTGCCTGGCAGCAGCAAAGCACCGAGAGTCACTAAAGCCCACGAGACTCACAGCAGATGCAAAAGGAACCGGATTTCATGACTTACTGTCCAATACTTAATGAAATACTTGAAGACTGTTGCAGCAATATACAAGCAATACAACAAAGAATAGGCTAAGAACAGTAGAAAGAATTTGTAGTTAGAAAATCCAATGCAGTTATTCACCCTGGAGGACAAAAGCAAAGTTGAAATCAGGATTTGTGCAGCACACAGTGGTTGTAACACAATGAGCACGACCAGTTCTGGGGGGGTTTAAACCCCGTGATCACACAACCGAATTTGCCAATAAGCAGCTCCCCTTAGTGGCCAACAGGGAACAGACCTGAAGGCTCTGCTTTTCACTCAAGCCCTTCCTGTGGGCCAAGGAGAAGCACAGTTCAGATTTTTGGAATTGTTTTAAGGTTGCTACCACAGGTAAATGGGGCACAGAGGCAGGAACTCGTTCCTCCTGTCTGGGTCTTGTCTGCCAAGGCAATCAGATCTGGGACTTCTGTGCTGCTTTATTCATTTGCAGACCTCAGGAGCCACCTCACCACTGCCTGTTTGTTTACACACAGCCCAGTTAACCCCACCTTTGGTTAGAATTTGCCATGCACAGGACAACTCTAGAAAGGAACAAGGGGATGTACAAAAAAACCCCTAGTGGCTGTTTGTGTCAGAACTCAGGTTTGGAAAATCCTCTACAATTTTGATCACTGGGGAGGTTCAGGTAGGGAAATGTTTGTGTTGCTTCTGATTTCTTAAATCTTCCTTTGTTTTTTTTCTTAAAAAAAGGAGGAGTTTAAGAAACTTAGTGGCAGCAATTCTCAAAAGTGTAAAGCTCAATTAATCCATGCACCTTTCTGCACAGACTGTCTCTGACCAGATTGTTCAGAAACAATCCACGTGCAAATGTTACTGAAAGCATCCCAAGTGCAGCTGAAACTCTCAGAGAGCCCAAAGAAAAGGCTAAGCTGGAGTTCCTTTCAAATTTTAATAATAGTTAATGAGTGAATCAGCAGTTGGGGTTTAAATTTTATCAATATAATAGCAATTTTACACATGGGTTATGGAGCAATCATGAATGACTTGTTAAAATATCATTTCAGGCAATTTCAAAGTGCAATTATTTTATAAATTTCCCAAACTAAAGAGATGAATGGCCTAAAATGTGAGAGACATACAGACATGAGAGGCATACAGAAATATATGTAAGTAGCCTTCCCTTTCAGAAAACCACAAACCAGTATCTAGGACATACCATGGACAGTGATGATCCATTTTTAGCACACACCTGCAAAAGGACAAAAAAGAAAAATGGAAAATGTTTATTGGTACTTCATTACCAACTGCAGATCAGTAGTAAAACCTTTGATTTTTGAGAGATTTCTACACGATAGAAGTTTTTTAAGGTACATAAAATTTTAAGATGGAACATTTCTTAGAGTTTGAAGACCAACTAATGTCCTTGGTTCTTGTGTTAGATAAAGAGACATGAACATGATTCCTGCCCTAGAGCACTGCTGGCTGCAGCAGGAGCAGAGACCCTGGGGCACCTTTGAGTAAAAAGGCACATGAAGGAGCAGCCCACTCACAGAACCTCGTGGTGACTGCACTTGGGTGAAGGACAGCCCATAACTTACATGGCACAAACAGAGCAATGGTGACAACGATCAGGTTTGATCAGCTGGCATCTGTCACAGAACCGAATCCCTGGAATTAGAGACAAATTAACACCAAATAATGGAAAAGTGCTCTTTTTTCATGGGTTAGTTGATCCTGTGCTCATTTCCTAACTATTCTTTTTCCTTCCTCTATCGCTGCAGCAGGTGACTGGGTTTGCAGCTGGTGTTTGCTGCCAGGTCACAATCAGGTAAGCAACACTCAGAATTCTGATGGATACTTGCAGATGCAGCAACAATGGAGAAAGCACAAAATCATGGTTTGGATTGGCAGGGACTCTCAAGTTCATCTTTTTCCACCTCCCTGCCATGGGCAGGGACGCCTTCCACTATCGCAGGGTGCTCCAAGCCCCATCCAACCTCACCTTGGACACTTCCAGGGGCAGTCACAGCTTCTCTGGGCACCCTGTGCCAGGGCCTCCCCACCCTCACAGGGAAGGATTTCTTCCTAACCTCTAACCTAAGCTTACTCTAAACCATACAGCTCGAGAGTGACAAACCAAAACTGCACATTTGCTACCACATTTACTCAGACTACCTACTCTTCATTTTGATAATTCTCTATTTATTCCAGTTCTCTACTTCAAAATTCTTCAGCCTGCCTGACAGAAATGAGCAGGTCAGAGCCTCCAGTATGAACACAGATTTCTTTAAGCTGTGAAGGGAGTGCAGCAGGCATTTAATCACTGAACATAGTCCAGAAAACTGGTCACAGATGTTCTGCATCTCTAAGCCAGACTGCATTTTAAGTAAAAATTATGACAGATTTGGTTATTCTACTGCTATTTCTAAACACAGACAGCACATGTGGTAACATCTTGCTTCTCAAAGGTAGCACCTGGCACTGCACTGCACGGGAGGGTTCAAGGCTTTTTTTGTTTTCCCTGAGAGCAAAGGCATTCAAATCCTTTGCACAGGAGTTAGTGGGTGCCTGCAGTGGCACGGGGAATGCTGGTGGTCAGCAGGATCCTCTGAGTGCCAGCCTGTGCTGCTGGAGTGCGTGAGGGTGGATTTGGGGCCACGAGCTCCGTGCTGAGCTGACCTCCATTCCCTGTCCTCGTGTACACCGGCAGCTTCCTGGCGATCTCGGCGAGGATCTGCCTCTGCACCTCGGGCCTCTCCTCGTTCTCGTAGCGCTCCTGGTCAGCGTAGGACATGTGGAACTGCAAGCAGAGGCCACAAGAGGAGCAGTTACCCATGGAGAGCAGAGGGAGCATTTCAAACACAGGTGAGTTTGGAAACATTTTTACCTCCTGTTCCTGAGATTAATCTGGTGGGAAAATGTGGTTGTTAAGAAGACACAGGGAGGTAGTGTGTGCTGGAGAGCCAGAATACTGTGAGACATCAATAAGAAATGAAAAAGTGAAATTAAGGCTCATAAAACAACTTATTAGAATTGTTCCTATTGCTGCCTTAGATGATGATCATTACTCACCTTTATAACACATTCAGCACATCTCTAGTGAGCAAGAACCTGTCTCCAAGCCACAGTTTTATATTTTTTAAACTGGCATTAGTTGTTATTTATAAATTTACATTCCTGTAATCAGGATCAGAGCAAGGCTGTGTATATTTGAAGTGCCACACTAATATCAGCCTCATTCTGTTGCTTCAAATATAGTGATTTATTAGTATTTCATAGAGAGATAAAACAAAATGCAATTAAAAAAATTAACTCTACCAATCCAAACAACATATCGAATAATTGGTAGGGAAGAATTAAAACACATTTGCCTCTGACTCTGTTCTCCAGATCAACTAGACTGAAGGATTTTTGAGTTCTCTTTAACATCTCTGCTTTTAGTTTGCAAGGAATGAAAGGTGTTGGGTCTCTTACCTTTTTGCCTGGTTGTATTGGGAGAGTGAAAACAGACTTCCAATATGTCCACACAAAGAGCACAAAGAGAATATGGAATACTACAAGATAGGCCACTAAAAACAAAACAAGAAAAAACAGAAACAGAGCAATGACTTCTTAAGCAAAGGTTTCATCCATGATGGGCATTATTCAAATTTTTCACAACAATGTTAAAAAAAAAAAAAGAAAGGAAAAGACAGATGGCCATCCAGTGCCACCCATTATTGCAGTCCAGCTAAACCTTATGGCTCAGGGTCAGCAGCATCCCAGAGCTCAGGGGTGACCAATCTCAGAGCCTCCCCTGCTCCACCTGATCCCATTCTGTGGGTGAGAAAGATGCAGCTGTAAGAGAATTGTCCCACAGGGCAGGTGACAACCCTGTATCACTGGGAATGACAGGATTGCTGCCTCTTCCCCATGTCCCAGGCACAGGCCCAGCAGAACTGCCTGGTGCTGAGCAGTGTAAAGGTTAATTTTGCAATGCTCCAGCACCTCCCAGTATTGGGCTTCAGTGGCTACTAAATGCAGCTGGGAAACAGAGTGTGCACTGCCCACTTCTGCACGTTCTTCTTCTGAGAGCAGAGAGAAATAACATGAGCTTTATGTCACCAGAAAAAGCCAGATCTCTTATTAAACATCTTTTACATTTGCCACGGTTGATGCAATAAAATAAATCAGGAAAAATGCCCTCAAATTGAGCAAAATAGGTCTTGTGATTACTGGGGAAGAACTGTAAACTAGCAGACACAACCTTATCATGTGAAACCAGCACATGTCAGAACAGTCTTAGTTCTACATGCAAACCTTACACCAGAGCCTTTGGCATTAGCAGGCATTCCATGGACAGGGAGCCAAAGGAGCTGTCCTTCAGCTCCACAGACTATCTACCATTTCTTTAACACTCAGCTCATGAAGACATTATCAAACAGTTACAAGATAGTTTTATCTAAACACATCATTTAATTGCAATAACAATCTCATTTCTCCCATTTAAGCTTCAAATTCTAGAAACTAAGATTAAAATAACTACTTGGAAAGAGAAATCTAAAATCCAAACACTTCTTAACTATGTCAAAACACTTCTTTTCCTGTGTGAAAATTGGTAAAAAAGGCCAAATTCATCAGTGAGATTTTCTAATGAGATGGCAAACGATGGAACACATCTCACAAGGATGTGATGGACTGTGGGAAGGAGCTGTGAATCACAGCTAAGTCATTCTCATGCTCCAAGCTGGTTGGAGATGTTATCCCTACACTACATGCAGGTGGAGCTCAGCCATTTTTAATTGCTATGGAAGGAGATAAATCTTGCAACAGGTTTAATTTTGTTCATCAAACAGCCCAGCAGCAAGTTAGAGGAAGCTGACCTGGAGATGCACTAATAGATTAGGCAGCTATTAACTTTCTTCTGCTGAGTAGTCATTAACATCCTGCTTTCTGTAGTTTCTCTGTAGCAATTTCAAACATTAGAAGTGCTCTATAGGGGAAAGAGAATTTACTGGATACAGCAATCTGAAGGATCTGTAAATGTCAGCTGGCACTGCTCTTCATGGAACAACTTACACTACACCTACTTCTGTCCTTCATAACCCCAGAAGGAGAAAGTCACCAAGAGAACACTTGGATTAGCCAAAAGCATCCAAAGCTCCTCCAGGAAAGAAGGGGAAGAACGTTACAACAGCCACTGACTCCTTATTCCTCCAACATGGCCATCGTCTTCACCAACACACCGGTCATTGAGCAATCCTACTGTGTTATGACTCAACTTCTGTTAGTGGGCACCAGAACTGAGAAAAAAACTTTATCAAAAATAGCTTTCACTGAAAGATCAAATGGAACAGCAAAAAAAACCAAGTGGGCTGCAGATGGGAACTAGTATTTTCTGTTTGGCTTGTAAAATCGGCTCTGGAACTGTGTAAGGGAAAGGGAGAAGAGGCGTGTGGGTGTGCACAGACACACAGAGCTTTTCCTGAAGACTCAGAGGATCAAAGCTTTTCCATGTTCTGCCCATACTGTGACTAAACAGGGCATTTCTCGATGCACCCAGAAGGTGCAGCATGCTGTGTATCCTCAAGAGGGTGCAATTACAGGAAAAAAACACTAAAAGAGGATGCACCTTTAAAAAATTAACAGCAAATATTTCTGGTATTTCACCCAGAACATTTGTGAATCCTTTTACACAAGGATTGAATGTCAAATAATAAATTATCACACGTACCTTTTTCCACAGGGTTGCTCACAGTCACTGGAAAAGAAAAAAAAAAACGTGTCCAGAAAGCAAATAGGAATCCCAGAGAAGTTTGTGACAAATAACATTTCTATGTGAAATAACAGCCATTTTAGGAAAAAACCTTCAAATTCAAAGAGAGAACCCACAGTTCAGCATCAAATCAAAAGCATCCGTAACAACTCTTCTTCACTCACGCACACCCCCACAGCAAGATGTTCAGTAACTGTTGCTTGTGCTGTATTTTCTGCTGTATTTCTATATATTCTGTATATTTTGCATTAGAAATACGACACAACCAATCTTCTGGTGACAGTGATAAGATCACCAGGGCTCCTCTAGCACCTGTCCAAGATTTATCCCTCTGCATTTACCACATACTCAAGGCTGCTTTCTACTCCAGGTTGTCTTGACCCTCCACTGTAAGCACTGTCCCAAAGCATTTCTGCATCAGAATAATTAAGAAGTCATAAATTTCTCAGCTTTGGCCGAGTCAGCAACTGCAATGACTCCATTGTTTTTACACTTCCTACCAGCAGAAATTTTACAACGCCTTCTTGCTTCACCAAAATGAGAGAAAAGCCCCTACTAACAGAAGCCCTTTGAGCAACCAGCAAAAGGTACATTGTTCAATGTCTGCTTGTAATGACTATTTGAAAATCCATCCATTATTTTAAAAGCCAGCATCCAAGTTTAACAGAAGAGACAAGGACAGCTTTCTTGAACTGAAAACAGAGAGTTCTGTGATATTTTGACAGAGCACTGCTTGGAAGACAAAGCTCTGTGACACACAGAAGCGTAGATGAAAAAATAAACTGCATCTTTGCTGTGTCTCTGCCCACTCAATTTCAGGTAAACAAGACTGTTAGGAAATCTTTAGTTTTTCCTTTGCTTTGCTGCCAGTCAAGCAATGATGAGCTTTTCACAAACACTGCCCAGCTCCCTCCTGACCACACCTGCAGCAGGGCCTCGCAAAGGATTTTACTTGAGAAAAGACCATAAAGACAGATGATATAAAAGGTTCTATGGCAGGATCACTGCTGTCACTGTGGCAGCAACCACCAGCCAAATGAAAACTGAGGCCTCCTCCTATGACTCACTGGCCACCCCAGCCACTGAGAGCTCAAACCCAGCATCAGGAGGTGCCTCCCAGACATCACCCCCACAGCACTTTCAGTGCTCGGCACAACTGAAGATGCAAACCAAGGTTCCAGACAAAGCATTCACTATTTACATGCTCCCAGCAGCTGAGAAGAGGCAGCCAGCTCAGCAAGCCTTGCCGTGTTAGAAATGTGGAGAGACACAATGTCCTGGGAGATGGTTGGCAAGAAACAGCACAGGCCAACAGTTCATGCTTAAATCCTGAAATAATTCAGTCATTTCAGCTTCTGCAGAGGTAAACTCCTCCACACACAAATAAAAGAGATGAGAGAGAAATGGGGCAAAAAAAAAGATAGGCAGGTGTGGGCAAATGAATGATTTTAAGCAGTGATTCCAGGCAGCAAGCTGAGCTCCTGCCAGCTGACCCAGCATTTGCAGAGCAGCACAGCCCCAATCCAAACCCCACTCAAATCACCTGAGTCTCCTCTAACAGCTGCACTGAGACCTGGGATCAGCCCGTGTTCAGTATCTCTGAATTTACACAGCACATTTCAAAAGACTGACAGCATTCAGGAAAACACTCTACATTTTTTGTCTTGGATGTTCCAATGCCATTGTTCTTAAACTTGGATGTTGTAATGACAGTTCCATGCACCTCAGAGATATCATTCTATGTGAATTCTTGAAAGAAACAGCCCACAGCCTCAGAGATGGGATAAATGTGACGGAGTGTTTGGGGGCTTTGCCAAGCTGCTGATTAAAACAGACCACAGAAGCTGCATTTCATTCTAGTTCCCATCAAGAGAAAACAACAGGTCTCACTGCATTGCCAACCCTAACACACACCTGATTTATGTTTGTGCAGCACCAGAAGGCAGCTCCTGCCCCAGGAACATCTCAGACTGTCCTTTCTGGGACCTCTGGTTTCCTTTATCTGCCTTACTCTGTCCTGAGGAGCCACATCTCCTCACAATTTCACAAATCCAAGCTTCCAGCTCTTCTCTCCACCAGACCTGCCAACCCTTTTTTTCTAGTAGCACACTCAACCAGAAATAACAAACAGAAGAAAGTTTATAACTTACTATAGAGTTAAATTGCTACATTAAATATACAGTTACCAGACAGCATAAAACTTCCTTTTCTAAAAGGTAGTGTTTTCAGTGCTACTGTAATAATTCCACTCCTGAGTGGGATTTCACGTAAACTCTTTCTTTCCTTTACAGACTATAAATATAAAACCATGGTAAGGCAGGGCACAGACTGACGTTTGTTACCGCTTAGCTCATAAATCACATCTGGACGTTATCAAATCACAACAACACTGGCTTTCACTGCGGGATCACTCTCCCAGCCCTCCCAAGCGTCACCTCCCTGCTGACAGGAACACACAAAACAAGGGCTCATGACTAACAAACAGCACCCACAACCCGCACCCAGCCCGGCCGGGTTACAAACCCTGTGGAAAGCAGGGCAGCACGCCCTAAACCCCCCTCATTAATCCCGTAATGGCTCGACTCGAAATAAAGTGTTTGTCCCTCTGCACGCATCACTGCCGGGATGGGAGCCTCGGGACACCGCGCTGCACCCGGGCGAGCGCGGGGCCCCGCTCACACCGGCGAGACGGGAGGAGGAGGAGAGGATAAGGAGAACGGAAAGGAAGGGGAGAAGGAGAGGAAAAGGAGAGAAAGAGGAGGAGGAGGAGGAGGAGGGGAAGAGGAGAAGGAGACGGGGAATGGCCCGAAGCCCCCGGCCCGCCTCGCCCCCCGCCCGCAACCCCGCGGGGGCCCCGGCGGTGCCGAGGCGCGGCCCGGGGCGGGCGGGCCCCGCTGGGCGCGGGCGGGCGCTCACCGAGGCAGAGCTCGCAGACGTATCCGTAGTAGGACCAGAGCAGGAGCAGCGCGATGAGCAGCACGGGCAGCCAGGCGAAGGCGCGGCGGCAGCAGCGCAGCCCCCGCCACAGCGCCATCCCGCCGCCCTCAGCGCCGCGCATCGGCGCGCGGCTGCGCGGGCT
>NW_024581134.1:5188343-5356798 GCF_017639235.1 Corvus kubaryi | reverse complement strand
AAAAAAAAAAAAAAAAAAAAAAAAAAAAAAAAAAAAAAAAAAAAAAACACCCAGAGCCGCCGCGCTGGCCGCTCGGCCGAGCGGCCTGCGTGCAGCAGCGGCGCCCCCTGGCGGGGCGGGCGGGCGGTGCTGCTCGGGGCGGGCGTCTCCGGAGGGGGCTTTTCTCCAAACACGCTTTTCCCCTCAAAACCCGCCCGGTTCTGGGCTTTGTGCTGTCGGCCAGAGGAGGGAGGTGATGCTGCCCGCTCTGCTCAGCCCTGTGGGGCACACCTGCGGCGCTGTGTGCAGTTCCGGGCTCCCCACAGTGCAGCACCTGCGCGGGTCCAGCCGGGGCTGCCGCGGTGATGGAGGGGCCGGAGCGTCTCTGAGGGGGAAGGTTGAGGGAGCTGGGGCTGAGCAGCCCTGGCAGGAGACGGCTCGTTAATAAAAGTCTAAAAGGAGGTGTCAGAGGATGGACCAGGCTCTGCTCCGTGGTGCCCAGCAATAGACCAGAGGAACGGGCAGAACCGATCCCAGGGAGCTCCCCCTGCACAGGAGGCAGAACTTCTACCCTGAGCAGTGCCCAGCCCTAAACAGAAACCAGAGAGGCTGTGGAGTCTCCTCCCTGGGGATATTCCAGAGCTGTCTGGACACAGTCCTGTGGCCTGTGCTCGGGGATGGCCCTGCTGGAGCAGGGAGGTGGCCCCACATGGACCCACTGTGGTCCCTCCCATCCTGACCTATCCTGGGGTTCTGTGATCTGGTAGCACTGTCCTGTCCTCTGCACCAACAACAGCTTTGCATTGCTCTCCAAATCCCTAAGTGCACACCTAGGATTATGTAAATATATACACACACAAGTGAATATGTATGTAATCACTTATTACTACGGAATATCCATGGGAGGATCAGATTCCAGACAACTCATGGAACAAAATGAGTGTTCCCTCCAGCAGCCTGGGAACATGGCATTTAATGTACAAGAAAGAAAACAAAAAGACCCCCCCACACTGCTCCACAAGCCCCTCTGAATTCCTGTAGGAACCTCCTCATTCCCACTCTCAGTGATTTGAGTTACAGCTCCAGGTAATTAACTCCACTCTATCACGTCTGGTAAGGAAATTAGTTTTCTCCTCAAGAGAATGACTTATCTGACAGAATGTTCTTCTGACAAACCCCTGGTGTAAATTGTGATACTTTCTGGTCACCTCTTTGTTCAGCAAGGTTTTTTTCTCCTCAGAATTTGTTCTAAAACTTCCCTTGTTGGGATCACAGTTGGAGCTGTGCTCTCTTTACCCTCTCCTTTTGGGTACAGGCACCATATTTGCCATTCTTCTGCCCAGATCCCCGAATTTAGACATCACCCACAAATCCTCAGACCACACCTGTAACTCCATATTTAGTTCTCTCAATATTTTAAGATGGAAATGATCTCAGGACGTTCAGGAAAGGGATTTAGAACACATACACTCAAAGTTTTGAGGATTTAGGAGAGCAAGATGTGAGTGCCCCTTTGCTTTCTCTCCTTCCCCCACTGCATAAGTGCTGAGAACCAATATTTTTGCCAGCAATACATTTTACAGTCAGTAAGATTTAAAAATAACTCTTGTGAGTTAAATCACTCCCTGAAGCAACTCACAGAATCTCCTCTCCTGGGATAGGTGGGATGAAGAGCACATCCATGGGACATTTTTCCTGCGTGTTCATGTAAGGCAGGAAGGCACCTTCCCAACAGACAGCAAAGGAACACGCTAAAAGTGAGCAGACCTCATCAGATAAAGCCTCTGCAAATAAAGTTAAGACTTTTTCTTTTGTTCAACATCCAGTTTTTCTAAGTGCTCTAAGGATTATCTTCAAAATTCTTTGGTTTCATGGGCTTCCAGGGGAGACTTAGTTATAGAAACATGAGCTCATCTGAGGTAAGAGATTCCCAAATACAGCTCTTTAAAACAAAAACAATCAGGTGACCTTAAATCTTGTGATTCTTAGAATGTATTCTTGCACTTGTAGTTCAGCTGGTAGCTCCCCATTTGAAATAGCTGGAGCGAGATAGAAGTGGGATAAGGCACCTCGTGCCCTTTCCAGAAACCAACACTGCAGGTGTTACTCAAAATAAAAATTAAATCTAAAGCTTACCTTCAGCCAATTGCACAAAGTAAAGGAAGTCCTCTCTGGGTGTGCAGCCTCACTGGGCTTCAGAGAAACTGCAGCAGCTGCAAGGAAGGTATGGAATTATCCTAAATAATATCCAAATCTTTAAATTTAACCCTGACCATGAGCAGTTTCCTGCTAAGACATAGCTCACACAACTTTAAACTTGTGCAGAGTTCAGGAAGCTGTGATTGCATCCATAGTGTAACTCCACTGTTCAAAACTACTGGCACAGACTGCAGAAAAACACCCAAGTACCAGCAGCTTTAGGGCAATTTAAATAAGGCTCATCATCACTGGTTCTTCTCAAAAAACAAATTGTTGGGTGCTTAAAGAAAGGAAGATGGTGATGACTCACCAGTGGCAGAGACACCCTGGGCATCAGGGAACACATCATCTGCAGTCTGCAGACCAGAGCAAGGCTGACAGCAACTAAGATGGCTCTGGCATTGGTCCAAAACCAGCTAAAAGAAAGCAAGAAATAGTATAAATCAGGAAAGAAATGACAGTTTTTACAACAATTGTAGAAAAAACCCACATCTACCACTTTCACTGAGATGCTCTTTCCTGTGAGAAAATGATCTAAAAAATTACTCATGGTAGAAAATGCTCAATTGTCTCAGCCTGTAAAAAAAAAAAACCCACCAAACTGGAAAATGCAGTTTGTCTCTCCAGTCTTGAATGTGAAACTGGGCCTGGGTTACTGTCTGAATTTTGAAATTATATTCTAACCCAGAAAACCAAAGTTGCACTTTGGTTTGGAAGTTTGCACTTCCGCGCTGTTCATTTCCAAATCTTGCTTGAGCTTGTTACACATGTGAGCCTTGGAGCTGTGGGGAAAGTCAGCTACAACAACTGACTGCAAACTGCAGGGAGCCAAACTTTGGGCAGAGCCAACTTTTCAAACTACTCTGAAGCCAGGGGATGTAAAATAAAGGTGTGACCTAATTGTCAGGCACATTTATATCTGGGTAGGTTACACGTGGTTTTGCTTATCAGTGACAGAGATCCAAGAAGATTTGATAATCCATGAGCTAAAATGGGAACTAAAACCAACCCTGACTGGCTCCTGAGCTCCTGCTGAGCTAAAAAAGCTCGTGAGCCTCAAGGCTGGCCCATTTTCATCCTTTATTGTAGGAAAACACAGCAACCCTCCCTATCTCAATCCTATCTTGGCCTATCACATACTGTACTTGTAGGTAAGGAGATAAATCTAATCTAAACTGCTAAATGTAATCGTATCAGATTTGGGCTTTCTACCAAAAGTGCTGCACCCCAGCTCGTGCAGAAGAGCCAGGCAAAGCTTTCCTAGAACATACAGTAAGGATTGGTACCAACCTACGAGCAAGTTGTATTTTTGTTATAAGCATTAAGAACTCTCCGCTATGTGGGATAAGCTGCCACATTTACACATTAACACCTTCCCAGAAACCCCAAGAAAAGCTATTTTTTGTTATTTCTACAGGACTTTG
This sequence comes from Corvus kubaryi, assembly GCF_017639235.1. Classification (NCBI taxonomy): domain Eukaryota; kingdom Metazoa; phylum Chordata; class Aves; order Passeriformes; family Corvidae; genus Corvus; species Corvus kubaryi. The sequence goes on along the minus strand of NW_024581134.1, from coordinate 5,353,196 downwards.
CAGCTCTGTACTGGGACCCCTGCATTTCACAGGAGTTTGTGCACACCTACAATGGTCCCACCTTTCCTTTATCCACACAACCTGTGGATGCACTGCCTTGCAGTGGAGAAAGTAAACTAAGGAAACTGCTAGAACATACTGATGTAAATCAGCAGAGCTCTAACGAGGCAAGTGGAGCTGTGTTTGAACATTCAGTTTGAACATTCAGCTCCCAGACAAAAGTTAGATTTAGACAATTATCCTCCCACTAATATTAAACCCAAAGTGGATTTACTTCTTCCCAACAGGTTTCCCAGCTTTTTTTTGTCCTACCCGGCAGTAGCAGCCCTGCCAAGCTGCATGCGGGGTGTTGTTGCTCTTAGTCATCACCTGCATCTGCTCACTCAGATTTCTTATTTGTCCCATCCCCCACTGGAACATTTAATCCTAATTTAACGTGGAAATACGGGCAGGATGTATGGAGTGTGCAACAGGGTCTGACAGCACAGATTGCAATTAAGCTGTTTAAAATAGCACGAAACTGTTAATTGCCACCGAGTGAAAAATTGGCCATTTGCAGCAGAATTGGTCTCATTATTACATTGTTTGCAGGGATTTGTAAGGATTTAGGGATGTACAAGGAGTGAGTGCTGGCACCATTAGAGGGTGCTGGAGTCCGCACAATCCCCATCCACATCCAGCTCCCTCCAGCTCCGGAGCTGCTCGTTCCCCACAGGGCCACAGTTCCCCACAGTTTCAGTGCTGGTAACGACAGAAAGACAAATCTGGGGATGAAAAACCATAACCTTGTTTTGTCACGTGTATAAGCCTTGCCCAAATATCGATCGAAATATTTCCCCACGACTATTATCTTCACAGATTCCATAAAGATTCGCATCTGATCAAATGCACTTTGAAGGTAGATTTAGGTTAAAAGTGCCATGAAATACCATAAACATGATATTTCCTATTTTCTGTATTCTTCATTTTGCACCCTAAATAGCATCCTTCTAATAACACAGCTGGTATTTATCTTTTCAAATATTTTAAAGGCAAAACATTAACACAAATACCATTCTACAGACCTACAGCCAACCTGTCTTACCCATCCCTCCTCTTCTCCTGGGATCACCAAGTGAATCCTGAATTTTTCTCCCAGACATTTGCTATTTGACATTGGATTAACCACAGTAGTTGGCACTAACTGACTCTACTGACCTGATGGAGGGGTCTTTTTCCCTTGACTCTGTGAAGAAAAAAGGAGGCCTTCCTCACACAGTGCCCTTAGAGAAGGAGAGATGTGGAGAGAAATGCTACATCCAGGGAGATTCCTCTGTGATAGCTTAATTCTCTGTCTTTTCAGCCAAAGGAGTCCTTGTCCCACTTGGCTCCCTCATGGGAAGGATTGGGGTGGATGCTGGGACAAACCCCGGGTTGCTACAGTGGTTAAAACAATCTTGGAATCACAGATTTTAGGTTGGAAAAGACCTTTAAGGTTGTTGAGTCCCACCAGTGCCAGGTGAGTGTGTGCTGCTACTCCCCTGGAGCTACACCTCCCTCTGTCCCTGAAATGTTTGTGCACAGAAAATCCCACGAAGGGAACACAAATAAGAGAAAATGCTGCTTTCCTGTGGTTAAATCAGTGCAGTTCTCTAAAACAAAGCACAAGCATTACCCAATGGAAAGCCCAGAGCCCTGCTGCAAACCCTGAATCAGCTCAGGAGGTTTTGCAGGAGCATCCCACGACTAACAGATCCCACAGGATCCTGGCTGGCACCTCAGCCCAATTCTGCCCTCTGACACACGGACAGAAGTGGGAGCAGTGTCTGATGGAATAAATATGACAGAAATATGGTCTTTTTGCCCCAGTTCTTCCATGGATCCAGTCCTTTCGCTTCTGGGAGCACTGCAGCCGGATACCCAGTGTCTGGTTTCTGAAATAGCTGCCTTCTATAATTAGTTTTCTTAAATCTGTGTCTTTTTCAAACACTCTCTGGTATCCTTTTTCCCTCACATTACTGCGTTTTGAAAGCAGATAAACACACTTCCAGCCAATTTGTTATTTCCTTATCTTTTAAAACAACACACTGTGGAGTTTGCAGTCTCTGACTGTGGTGAAGCTTCAACAAAACTGATTTTTCAATTTAAGTCTATGCCATCTTTCAAGAATGAGATGTACACAGTTACGACTTCTTAGAGCAGTGTTTTAAGCCATAAAAATATATATGCAGTCTCAGAGATGCAGAGAGAAAAATGACATTTTTGTAACCTCACCAGGTTTTGTAAAATGATTTTTTTTATTTTGCAAATCTTGGTTTTCTTTGTACCTGGTGGCCATGATTTCAGAGTTGAACAGCAGTGCTGAGTGCAGCCAGGCAGCATCTGCCACGTGTAATTTTTTAATTTCCTGGTAGCAGCAATTCTTACAGGCACAATAGCAGGTTTGTTTATTTTTTGTTCTTCGTCAGCCCTTTTATTAACATTGTTAGATCTCCTGAGTGCACCTGGTTGGGCAGTGACTGAGCATAATGGCATCTTTGCCCTGGGCTCTTGGAGACGGTGCATATGGATGGGGAAGGCAGCAGATAATATGGATGCAAATTTCAAACTACTGGTTGTATCCCCCAGGCACTGGAGGAGGAAAAGTCTCAAGGAAATCGGGAGAACAACGTGGCTTTGAGTTCCTACTCAAAGTATAGACTTGAACACACTGCTCAGGGTCCTTGCAGGATTGTCCTTTGCACAATAATGAAACATGAATGTATTTCAGTGAGGAGAACCTGCGCCCTGTGGCTGAAAGCTCAGGCCCGAGGCAGAGCACCACAGAACTGTGTTTACCAGGCAGAACCTGAAGGAGAGCCTGCACAGGATCAGGACACCAGCAATCCAACCTGATGGTCCTGCTGCTGAGCCCCTGCTAACGATCCCTGGCACGGAACACCCTCATTTGGACTAATCAGGGCGAGGAGGAGCCGTCCTTAATGAACCAAGGGAGGCATTTTCAGCATTTGACTCAAGCTCTCTTGCCTACAGAACCACTCATATGGAAAAAGCAACTGTCTTTTTCTATTTATGTAATTTTGCCTTATCTTACTGGAGTTTTCTTTTTTCTTTAAAGGGTTTCACACTGATAAAGCCCTACATGCCCCACAGGACAGAGCTGGTGTGACTCCAGCAGTTCACTGGTCTTCAGCCTCTGAAAGTAAAACACAGACTGAACCTTCTGAGCTGGTTTGTGAGGTTTTGCACTTCCCAAGGCAGAGTCTCCCCTGGAGCAGCAGTGTCCATTCCTTTAGTACAATGATAAGTGCTGCAGAAATCTCTCAAACATGCTGCTGCTCCTCCACTAGCATGAAAGAAAAATGAGCTTTGTCTTTAGGCATTTTTTAAAATCAATGCCATGGTTACTGACAATGGATTTCCTTACTCCTTTTTTCACTCATTCATGCCCACGTCCTGGAGGATGCTCCACTCTCGTTTACATCTGAGGTTTCCTCCAAGCTTCAGAACCTGTGTCAGTCTGGTAATTAGTTTGAAGAGAGAATTAATTAAATTGGATTGCTAGAATGAATTCCACAATACCCTGGGAAGTCTGATATTTGTAATCAACTACGGAACTGTTGCTAGGACACTGGAATTGTTGATTTTTTGGAAAAAAGATCTATTCAAATATTTGCCTGTCTAAAGCTATGAATCCAAGATATACAAGAGTTTAGCTGGTCCTGTGAACAAATTTTTAGTGCTTACATTTATAATATAATAACTCCTTACTCAGAAAGCATATGGAAACTACTACATGTATAAGATAAATTCCTGAAGAGAAACACATTATAGCTGATGAATTGTCGATTCTATGACCTTTTACCTCTGCTGCCCTATCAGAGCTGCAAGGACACACAGAAGACAATTAACATCTATTAAGAATGTTAGGTTTAGTTTGCACATCTGGCAGTAACACATCATCCCCCACAGCATAAAAACACCTATGAACACTGAAATATAAAGGACTTGGTGATGGAGCTTGTACCACCTCAACCAGAACAACTGAGCCAAAGTTCAGTGTTTACCCTCAGTTTTACCAGGTTCTTTTTCTCAGTTTCCTACCTGTGGCCCCATGGAAATCCCTGAACAGTTCTACTCCCTCTCCAGAACTCAACTTCAATTACTTTCACAAAGTCTTCTCATCCTTAATTGTCATTTATCCAAGTTATAATTATTTAATCCTTTAATCTCTTGTCAATCATGACAATCTTCCCCTTGTTTTTCTTTTCACAATGTTCAACCACCCCAGCAGTGACAGACAGACGCCAGCATGATTGTGGTGCACACAGGGAAATATTTGCTGGTGGGAATCATCTCAGGATGTGTCTTCTCAACTGTCTTTAGCAGACTCTGCATCACTCTGTCCATGGTATTCCCATGGATGAATTGTTCATTTTACTATGTTTTAGAGATAACATCCATTTTCTTCATTATTATTTTGCCTTCAGTTCCAATACATTTCCTTTGCATTCATTGTCTGACAGAGACTTTGGGGTAGAGAAACTGGGGGTGTAGAGAATCCCCAACTGATGAGGTGCAACTAAAGCCATCAGAAGAAAAGCCCACATTATCCACATGGCTTTATTTCTAAACTTATTTTTAGCTGTCACAAAGTTGGTGAAAGTTGGTTGCACAGAAGATGATTCCCAAAACCATTATTTAATTCTTCACCTCTGTTTCTCCATCATTTTTTTTCCCTGTTCTTATTCCATTAATGAGATACTAAAGAAGATTTGGTGAGCATTGTGTAATTTAAATTGTTCTCTATTCCTAGCACACGATTTCTCTCTTCTGAGCTGGCATGGGATCTGTCTTAGCTTCAGCCCTGAGTAAGAGCAAATTCTACTCACTGGGATATAACTGAGTCCATCAGCAATGAATGCTTTGTTCTCATTGTTATGAATCTCCAATAAATCCATTTTACATAAAACTAGGACACTTTCAAATACCTGACATTGTCACTTTTAGCCTTCAACGTACAAAAAGATATAATAATAGTCCAGTGACTGCTGCTGGTCAAACCCACCTTTGACAGCCCACGTCCCTTTTCTCTTGCCTTACACGAGCTCCAACTCCTCTAACTGTGGCTGCAAGGGATATGATGGGTGTTGGGAATTATAGCTGATGACCCTGAGAAAAACGCCATTTATTGTCAATTGTCCATTCTAATCTGTGGGAAAAACAAAATACTTTTCTTGAAATGCTGTGTGAAAAAACAAGTTTTGGCCCCAAACGTTTGGAACATAATATAACCACTCGATTCACTCTTCCCTCGCAGTGCCGATGAGCCCCCAGAGTGCTCGTAAATATTGGCAGGCCAAAGGAGGCAGGGTTTTGCCAGCTTTTTTCCTGCACAATTGTAGTTAGTGTTTTTAACATAGCGATACATAACAACGCCCTTAATGCTGTTCCTTGGAACTTGGGCCTGAAATTCTGTTTCAACTCACTGAGGTCCTAGGACGTGGAGATCAGCTGGAGATATTGCTGCCAAAAAATAGTTAATGCTTGTGCTGGTAGACCCCAGGAAGGGGGGGGCTCTGCATTTCAAACAGCTGCTCTTCAACTGGAGCAGGAGGAGAAAAGAGGTTTTGCACTTTCCAGTTCTATTCACTTTTGTTCCTTGTACATCAGTGAGATTTGCATTTAAATGTAGAGTTCAAGGCACCAGAGTTCTAAAATTCCTATAAGACCAGTTTTTGTGTCTGTACCAAGCTCTGTTCAGACTGAGATGTACATGGAAGAAAGCAGCTGACACACACTGTAGACATATCCTCCTAAGGCACCACAGGGGGCTTTGCTTTCAATAATTAATTCATGTCCAGTTCATTAGTACACTGAAATCTAAAATGTCATTTCAGCTCACCTGATTTTTACCTCTTTGTCTGGACACTTTCCAGATTAACACTCAGGTTATTTAAAGAGAAGTCCTGTGAGTGAAGAAGTGCAATGGAAGTGGGGATACATAACTTATTTTATCCCCATGATTATATTAGTCACAACTTCTGATCTTCTCAACCTCTGATCTCCTCCCCAGCCATCAGTTTTACTTGTCAAGTCCGTTTCTGGCATTTGTAGCAGGGCACAGTTTGCTTCCTTACAGTTTCTGCTAGGACACCAGATATTTTGGGATACCTGAAGAGACCAGAGTCAGTGGCTGCACTGCACCACGGATGACAGCTGGATTCTGAGCACACTGAGTGTAAGCTTGTGAGATGCTGACTGCTATGGAAACAGAGCAAATCCCAGCCCTGGGACCTGCCTGGATCCTCAGCACATCAAATCACAACTTGTATGTTTAAAGCTTTGGACTTCTCAGGGTTGCTGTTTTGTTCAGGACCACAGCACACACATGGAATATTATCCTGTTTCTCACTCTTCTAGTTTGGTTGAAGTTCTTTCTCCTAACAAAACCTTTTCATCCCAAATTCAAACCATGGCTAGTGCAGCCTTCTGAACCTCTAATGAGATGTGGCTGTGGGAATCCTCAAGACCAGTGAGTTTGAATCTTAAAACATATTTGTGTTTATGTAGAGGAAATATGAGAAAGCATATTTTGACTAATGGTATCACCCCAGAGAGAAACACACTTGTTATAAGTATGTTCCATTGCAGTTGCTGGAAATCTAACAAAATTGCCATAAACAGGACTTACATCAATGTTTCTGCTTGACCTTTCTGGGAGAATAAAAGTACCTTCTGGGAGCGCAAAACAAATGAATTTTTTGGAAACAAAATGAGTAACACAGCCCTTCCTCTTTATAAAATGGAGCCCTGATATAGCTGCTGCTTAGTAACAGCTCCTCCAAACGATCCATAAAACACCAGATGTAAAGGTGCGCACGTGTGCGGCTCGACTCCAGGCTCTGATGCAAAACTCAGAAACACTCATGCTGAGGGCAGAAGAATTTGAGATTTTAGATGAATAGCAGTTTCAAAATGAGAACCATACCCTTCCAGCCACGGATAAGCTGTGCAATCACCTCCCCTGACGTGGTTTCTGCTGGGTGATGGGCTGGAGCTGCGATAGCTGTTGCATCCCACCTCCCCGTTAGCTCTCTTCTGCATTTTCCCCTGAGGGAAAAGATGTCCTGTCTGGCACTGAAAACCTGCTAGAAATAGTGTGATAAAAACCCACACGTTTTGAGAACGTGGTTAACCTATAAAAACAACTATCAGCACTAGAAAAACTGAATATATTTAATAGGACCAGACGGGTCTGAGACACTTAATGCAAATAATAGTCAGTGTTTCTGCCCATAATTAAATATTACAGATAAATGTAAATGCAGAACTGAACCAGCACTAAGGAAATTGCACTTTTCTCCTTCAGGCATTATTCCAAATAACCTGTTAAATTGAATTAATTATCTTGATCCATAGAATCCTGAGTTGGAAGGGGCCCACAAGGATCATCGAGTCCAGCCTCCAGGATCCAAATTTAAGTACTTTACAATATCTTGTACAAATAGCTAAAAAGACTCTTTAGTACTGCTACCAAACCCCGTTTTTTATACCCATTCCTAGCAGCAGATGCAGAATGGTCACATTAGAATGCCATTAGCCTACCAGTGTAACAAGGCTTTTGGGGACTTCTCATCTCTGAGGCCGGTGGCCACTGAAGCAGTTTGGTCCCTTCCTCAGCTCCTCATGTTAGTGAAATAAGAAACCCGAGTTCTTCTTTGCAAAATACAACCCCCCATATAGTTTCTTTTAAAGAAAGGAAATAATTTAAACCCAATTGGAACTTCTGACGCATCTGTTACCCAACAATCACAAAAAAAGATGATACTGAGATCACCATGTTGGCCTTGCAGAGCCTGACAAAACAAAGAGAGCAACTCCCAGCCCTGCTCCCGAGGCATCCTGAGCAGAATCCTGCTCTGGCAGGGCAGGTTTGCAGCCAGCCCAGAGCCTGCCAGCCACAGCACAGCTCCAGTGCAGCTCTACCTTGGCTCTTCCTCGGTGCCTGCTGCCAACTGGCCCCGTCACCACGCAGAGCTGAGCCTTTGCTCAGCCCTCTGTGCAACGGGCAGAGCCAAAGGCTGACTCTCACCCCCTCCACAGCAAAATCCCATCTTTCACACAAGTCATGCACTGGTGAGTGGGGGTTTACAGCAGTCTTGTGCAAGCCCTACCCAACACACGCTGTTCGGATTTTCCAAAGCCATCAGTAGATTGAGTCATTCCTGCTCACCCCATCCTGCAGCTCCCCTTCTCCTTCCTCTCTCTCTGCACATCCACATGTTAAAATTAAGTGGGTCTTAACAGGTCCATAAGTGGGATATACCCAAGTGTTTCCAATTTACCCTCAGTGAACTTGAATGGAAAACATTTGAAAATGAAATTCTGGGTGAAATCTTACAGCATTGCTGCAGCATATGGAGCCAATTTCAAATAGCACTTTGATAATGTCATGATCTGTTAGAAAGTGTTCACCTTATACCAAAGATATTATAAACTCGGTTGCCTCACTCAGTGTATGTTCATCTTATGATCCATAAGAAAGCTATTTAGAGGATTGTGAAATATGAACTTTGGCCAGAGCTAATTTAAGAGAGATCGTTACACTACGGATGGTGCAGCTTGTTTCTTCTGTGAGTTTTATATTATTCAACTGTTCACAGCTAGTAAATTCACATCTAATAAGCTGCAAAAGTTATCAGATGAAGCACAGCCTATTGTAATCCCCACATGAAGCAAATAACTGATAAAAAAATTAGTTCCAGCATGTGTTACAAATATTTTTGCAAACAGCATCTGATAAAGGAATTGGCTTTATTAGCAACTAACTCATTCACACAATGGAGAAAATGCAAAAATGTGTTCTATCTCTACAGGCCACAGCATTTCTCAAGTGCTTATGAGGGAAAAAAATAGACTTAACTGGAAACAAAAGCACATACAGACCACATCTCCTGGCAGGCACATACCTTGGCACTGGGAATGCAATGGTGGGAATATGCTGAAACAGAAGGGATTTGCAGGATGTAAGGCACAGGCAAGAAGGCATTTGTGTAATGACAACCCTGTCAAAGAAAGTAGTAAATTTACACCCCACTTCTTGAGACAAAGTAAGAGCCAGTGACTCCCACCATGAGTCCAGGTGACTCCTGGTACTGTCCAAGGGCTGGCCCAGAAACCAGGGCAGTGTAAACACAGGCACAAATCTGTGCTGGGGTTGGCTGTCCCCTCTGCCCGGGGCAGGGAGGGTGGTGTGGAGCTGGGACTTGCCTGTGCTCCTCAGGAGATCCTCCAGTGTGTAAACAGCTCTCCAGAGCCTCTTGACCCCACAGGAGGAAACAGCAACAACCAGGAGCTTACACAGAGGTTCAGTGTACCAGCAAGGATGCTCAAGGATAGATCTGAGAAAGGTCAAACCGTTCAGAAGAGCAGGGTCTCCAGCAGTTGTCTGGAGCTAAAGGTGTCTTAAAAACATCCACCACATGCAGGGATTGCTCCAGGCACTGAGCAGATTCAGGGAAAGGCACCGGGTACGTGAAGAACCAGGTAAGTGTACTGACATGAGAATGAGCATTAAACTATCAGTGCTGAGTCCTGGGAACTTCACTCAGTTTTTCTCTTCCTTTCACAAACTTTCACTATTGCTAGAGGCAGCTGAAATAAGAACAAAGAAAGGTGTTTCAAAGTTCAACCCTCAGAAAATCAGCGTTAAGCCTCGTACTGGGGACAGCCTCATACACCAGAGATGGTGGAAATTGTGTTCAGATTTTCTTTCCCCTTCTTTAAGTCAGCCCTCGGCCTGCAGCAAGGCCAGAGGTTTCTCAGGTATCAGCAGGAGCAGCCCCTTTCCTCTGCCTCATTGCTCCTTCACTCCAGCAGCAATTCCTCTGCCTCTGAAGTCTGTCAGCTTTTCTTGCCAAAGAGAAAGGAATGACAAAAGCATTCAAAGAAAAAGAAAAACAGAGAGATCCCAAGCCTCATGTGTGACATAAAGCAAACAATTCACATGATCTTTATTTTTGTAACCCTCGTCCTCCTCTCACCCTCATGCCTGTTGTTATCACTCAGCATGTTATTGTTATTACTTCAAATTTGTTTTTAAAAGTGCCTATCCAGTGCTGGAGGTGCCTGAATACACACTGAAAATATACAAAACATATGTCCAACTTAGACCCTGCGTTCCCCGAGGAAGGGCTGGTATCCCTGCCGTGCACTCAGCACACTTATGGCATGAACAAATTATGAACAATAATAATAAGGAATAACTTGTGCCTATTTATCTGTTTGGTCTACGAAACTGATCTGTCAATGACCCTGAAAACTCTCAGTGACACACACTGTGCTGAGCTAAAACCAAGTTGCTCTTTCCATTAATTTTTTTTCCAAAACTTGAGTCAAAATCCCAGGGTAGGTGACACAGGGCGACCCTCCTGCTTTTGATGTCAATGGGAAAGGATTTGTCTTTTTATATCAAAGCTAGCTGGGAAGAGGAGGTGGGTGGCCATGAAAGGGAAAAGCCATGAAATTATCTCCATTGGTTTATAAGAAACAGCCATTCAATGGGATTTTGGGAGGGGGAAACCTTCTGAAAAATGTGCTGGTGTGATTCCTCTGGAGGCCAGCACATCTGAGCCAAGGCTGGGATGGAGCAGGGGGGCAGGAGAAGTTCTTCCCTTAATTGAGAACATACTTGTTTGCAGAGTTCAATGTCAGGAACTCCAACATTGTTTTGAAAAGACAGAGCACTGTGTAGGTGTCGGAATTCAGAGGAGGCAGAAGAAAACCGGGTGGAAAAAAGCAGCTGTGATGATTTAAGTCTTTGAACACCTTTAGCCCGTTCCTTTCCTGTACCCCACCAACCAGCCCTGGCTCTTGCCTGAGCTGGGAAAGGCAAACCTGGCTCCTCCTGACCTTCTCCAGCACCTCCTTCCTCCTGCAGCTGCCTCCTGCCTACACCCAGCCTGGTCCTCTGGGGCCTCCCACAGCCCCTTCCCGGGCTGCTGCTAGAACAGAACAGAAGCCCAGGAGAGACAGCCCTAAAAACCAAAAAACCCTTTACAAATCCAGGTAATTTTTATTACTAGGACAATGTTTTCTATACATTGCTGGGAGTCCTGTCAAAAGACAGAATCCATGGAGAGTGGCTGAAGGTAATTACCATCCTCCCATGTTTCAGAGCTCAGTTGCTGCTGCTCTGGTGCAATGACAGCTTTGTGTTCCTGCTTTTGAGATCAACAGGTGAAGACCAGGTAGTTCTGCAGAACTCAAATCAGATTAAATTTACCTAAATATCACCCTTATCTACTAGATGTGTTTTTAAATGCATTGCAGCATTGAAACAGAGTAAAACATTGTAAGAAATGAGACTTTTACTCAAAGGTTATAATATTCTGAGTCCTAATCAATAAACTAGTTGAACTAAGTTAAGGTATTGAACTAGGATTAATTGTAAACAGGTGATTATTATTGAAAGCCAATTATGTTGCCCAGGTATGGCCCAGTTCTAATGACCAGGTATGGGTGAACCTACTGAACCAGTGCTGCAACCACCATATAATTCTGATCAAAATATCCTAGAGAATACTTTTCTTAAATATGTAATTTTGCCTGCTCAACAGTTATTTTCTCTTTACAGAAAGTAAACTCTCTTTTGCCATAGCTGACCTGGCAGCAGACCAATGATACAGTGCTTCTGACTTAGAGACACAAGCAGGTACCACGGTGATAGAGGATAAAACACACAAGGCAGACGGCCAGGATCAGGCTGATGTGATGTATTCTTCTGCTTGAATCTCTTTATCTTATCTTTTATGTCTTGGCTACTCTTAGTAACAAATGTGGTTCCTCCTTCCCACCATTGTATAGTTTCATTTCTATTTTATCAGAGGAATTCAGCCAGAAGAGAGAAAATAGGAAGGAGAACATTCTGATTGTGAGGATAATTAGCAGAGTTTTACATAATAAATTAAATGACTAAAGCTCCTAAAAGTCTCAGCTGGGGTGAGCCAGCAGAACACCAAGGGCTCAGCACAGACCATTTTCCCTACAACACTGAAGGACAAAATGCATCAATCTCTCTGTGCTTTAATCACAGCATGGGGATCCCAACAGGTACCTGGAGCTGGATCATGAACCAGCACCTCTGCCATCAACACATCCTCTTATCTCATGCATGCACTTTTTGCCAACCCAATACAGGCAGGACACGCTGCCACCAAACCCCACTTTCATTTAATTATCATAACAACACTCACGTGAATCTTAAAATTCACAGGAAGGTTTTCTTTTTGCTTTATCTTAAATGTTGCTATGCAGGAAGAAGAAATACTGTGGTACCCGAAGACATGCTACAGCTAGTTCTCACCTAATGCCATCGAGATATTTAGAAATAAAACACAGTATCACAAATTTCTGACATAAATATTCATTTATCTAAATAGCTGGGAGAAAAGGCTAGATTATTTAGTTAAATGCAGCTTCTGGTATTGTCTTGTGGGTTGATTTGGCTTGGAATCAAATTAGTTTTTCAGATTTAAAAACCCTCTCACTTTCAGTCCAAAAGCTGATACTTTTGCCCATCTCTTACAACCAGTAATTTATATTTCATCAGTTTAAGGGCCAGAGTGTAAACAAGTTCAATGATTTTTTTTTTTTTAGTTTGAATTTAAAAGCAGGAAACCTCTCACAATGTTTTTGTAGGCAACTTGGTAATATTTAGCATAACTGCTTGTTTCAAACAATGCATTCATGTAATGGAAAAAAAAATAGGAAGAAATTACATTTATGCCTAATCTGATTGCAGATGCTCTTGTTATGCTCAGATATAACAATCAGACAGAGATGTTGCTCTACTAACATTTATAAGGAAGTTATCAGTGTAACCAGGCTGTGGAGTGAGGGGTTGAAGTAAAGAAACTTCATCCAAACTTGTGGTATTTCAGCTCTGAATTTCTCATCCCCTTAGGGGTGAGGCTGAAAGATATGGAATCTGGATCTAGTTCTCAGTTTTGTGGCTTGGTCTCTTTTCCAGTTCCCGCAGAAACATGTTCATCAAGATCTCCTGACATTTCTCTGCGTTTTTTTTTTCTTTCTTTCAATGATAATTTGAAGCAAGCCCTGCCCTTTCCCCCATAACATTATGCTTTTTACATCCCTGCAGCATGTAAACACTAAAAAATGCAAGCACAGCGACTCAGCAAAATACATAGAAACAAATTTTAGCAGAACAGCCTTTTTCCACAACTTTATAGGAGTCCCACAGACCCGGAATTGCACATGCAAACCAGAGTTACACATAAACCAGAGAGTTCCTGTCCTGGTGAACAAAACCACTGGGATTCTGGGGACTGAGATTACTGGATAGGAGATTTCGGTGCTGTCCCACCGATGAATCATTCTGCAACAGAGGGTCTGTGTGCAATGCTAATTATGATGATTAGAGAAGTTAATGCCTCGAGAATGTGGGTAAAAGCTTCATGGAAATGGGTAGTTTGACTCCTAAAAAATTACCAGTGCTTTAAAAATTGCTTCAATAAAAGGAAAATGTGGACGAAAAAATAGGCTCCCTTCCAAAAGATGGAATCAAAGCCCTGATACCTTTTATCATTGTTTCATCATAGCTAATAAAATTTCCATAATTATCCGAGGACACTGAAGCCTTTTATCTGTGATGAGTGACACAGCGTTGTGTGTCTGGAGTCAGAAAGGTAAATACAATACATGCCTGTGACAGCATCTCAAGAAACAAAAATAAACAGAGATCCAGTTACAGATGAATACTGGCATAGTCCTGAAATTGTAATTCCCCTTCCAAGCTGTGCACCTTCCCAACCACCAAAACCACCATTGACCTGCCTGCTTTTTTTTCAATGGCTGTCTGCTTTAGCCCAAGCTCCTGCAGAAAGCAGCCTCCAAAATAGGGGTTTTTTTGTGTGTTTAATCACTAAAGTAGCCTCATCATTTAATCAAAAGCCTCTGCTTTAATCAGTGATCACCTTCCACTCCAGGCCCACAAGGAACAGAGAGCATTCCTCTGTAACGAGCCTCCCTCCTGAAAAATGAGGGATTGTGTAGACACTGAAGGCTGAAATTCTCCCAATTTGCCCCAAGGGATGCCAAGTGTAGCTCAGACAAGTACAAAGGGAACCTGTTCTTGCTGCTTTTCAACTGTAGCCCTACTTAAATTGCCCCGGGGGTTTCACGTTTCATTCTCCTAAGGTTACTGTCTCAGGCTTTTCTGTAGAAAACATTAAGGATGTAGGCCTTGCTTTAAACCAACTTCCCTGGGAATAAGACTGGGCTCATAATCTTACAGTAACAACTCACATGTTTGGTATTGTCCCTTTTCCATGCATGAATCACACAGCCAGGTCTTTGAAAAGAGCTCCTAATTTAATTTATTGAGATATATATATACACACATAAACACACACATACCCATGGAATGGAAAGAAGGTAAAATCAAATAAAACCAGCACTTCATACTGCACAAAGACTTATAATCTTAAAATTTCATGTTATTCTTAGACTTTTCATTAAAATTCTTGCCACAATCTTAGAAGGCACAAGCCAGTAACAGATCTTATGCAGGAGGATCATTTGATCCACTGTTGAAATGCTGCCACTTTGGAGTGGAACAGAGCATCTGGTTTACACATTAGAATAGTTGGGGACATGAAATGAAGGTTCTTATAACCACCTGAAGCTGTAAAGGAAAATGTAGGTAAAAGGAATTTTAATTAGCTGAATCCCTCCAGCAAGAGCCCTGGGAACGCCAATGGATAAAGCAGGTAAGCTCTGCTGCTGGTGTTTTGACTCTTCTGACAAGCCCCAAAATCATTTCATCTTGCCTCTGAAAGATGTTCTCACCTAGCTCAGCTTAAAACCAAGTCTCCTGAGGCTGTAGAAGTGTGCGAGTTTAAAGAGGGACAAGTGACGGCAGTGCCGTGCTGGCCACGGTGGCTGTTACTGGAGCTGAGCCGGGTCCCGTGCGTGGCTCAGGGACACTGGGGCCTTTCTTGTTCTGATTCTTTTTAGGAGAGAAATGAAGCATTTGTGAGACAGAAAAAGAGAGAAAACTGATTTTCAAGGGTAGGCAAAGTGCAGCCTCTTGTTTCCCTCCCCTCCCTGCTCTGCTTTGACAGACCCAATCCCTCTCCCCCTGAACACAACGATCCCACAGCAGATCCCGTAACTCCAATTGGAAAAGGCTGCTGTTCCCAGCATGTGAGAAGATGAAGAAAAAATTACACCCCAGCCTGCTCTGTCACCACACAGAGATGATAAATCCTGGCTGGGGTGATCCGAGACATTTCATACAGTCTCCAGCAAATTCAGCTGGATCCCTGGGTCCTCACTGGCACTGGCACCGTGTCCCGGCCAAGTAAAGTGAATATTGCCAGCACAGCCTCTCACCCAGCAGATGTGCAGCCCCTGCTCTCACTGCTGCTGGAGATACAATATAATCCATGTGCTGGGGATGACTACAATTTAATTTACACCAGTTGTAGCACAGAAATATAAGCCACCACACAGAGCTGAAATCATGGGATGGTGCCATCTGTATGTAATTGTCAGGGTTACGTTTTCCATTACATTTTCTGCTGGAGGAAGGGGAGGATATACAACTGGGTAGCAATCATAACAGTCAGGGCTTGCAAAATATCAGTCAGAAATCACACTTTGGTTTGCTAAAGGGGTGATTTGCATTTCATTCTGACACGTCAGAATGGTCTATTTCTAAACAATGTCAGAGAAAATGAGACGAAATTCAATTTTTATTCCAAATACTGTAAAGCAATAGGCCAAACAGATGGACAGGTATGGCATTACTTCATCTGTGGCATGCTAAGCTTGGCCACGGGCCTGCAGAGCACAAATGTTTCAGCAGTCCTCAGGGGTTAACAGGCAGCACGTTCAGCGAGGCCCAGAAATTAAAAGATCTAGCAATTGTTGCTTTTTTACTTTAACCCTGCAAGAGGCTGCTAGGCTGGGAAAGCAGCAAGCTAGACTAATCAGCTCGGCATTTTGAAAGGAAAACTTCAGAAAATGTAATTGCAACAACTGAACAACTACCCAAAATACGTTAAGCCTGAAATTGTTTCTTCTGTTGCATGTATTTTCTCATAAAGCAAATACTTAAAAAAAGACCCTGACTACTCCTTATAGATAAACGATTACTATATAAAGACTCTGCCAAGTCTTTAATCTGTTTGCATGCCCTAAACAGTGCACAAGTAGGTTACAACTAGAAACTGAGGATGCAGTTCAATGAATATTTTCTGTAGCATCAAAGCCACCTAAAAAAGATCCTGATGGACTCCACACCATCTTCCCCTTCACACCCTACATGCCCTTGTCCTGCAGTTCACCTCTGAAGCACTGAGGTCCCTGAACCTATGCTAAAACCTAGCCTTGAACAGAATATTTTCCTTCCAGAATCCCTGATGGCATCAGCTCCTGCAAGGGAGTCCTACACAAGGATCTACAGAGAAAAAGAATTTCTAAGTACACTTCTGCAGTGTATATTCATCTAACAGTTGCGAGTTATACTGATGAAGCCAAAAATTTTCCAGTCCCCTCTAAAGTTTGCCCAGGTTTTGTGAGGACAATTTTTTTCCTGTGAGCACTTTTCTGTAAGACCTCAGATTTGCATCTGCTCTTTGCATTCGTGGCCAGAAAAGGGGGAAAAAGAAAAACTACCCAAGAGCACAAACCATGTGCTACAAACTGTTTGTCATAAAGACTCTTGGATAGGCCAAACCAGGGATTAATTTCTTCAAAACTCTGACCTCTGAAAATCCCCTCAGGTCTGGAAATACAAACACTCCAGGAGAGAAAAGTTCTGCAAAGCATTCACACCCCAAAATGACAATATATCTGTCCTGTATGGCTGCTCTCCGACGTCTGTCAAGATAAGCACTGTGGCCAATGTGCTCTTGGAGTTAGAAAAGTCTACAATAAACAGTTTTACAAACATTTGCCCATCCATCACTCTCTAGAACAAAATCTCTGGCAAAACTGTTGGCAACAACACCTTGATGGATAGGGACAGGATGCCCTTCCAGTGAAATCCAAGAATTTCAGCTTAATTGTTTTAACTGTTGAAGTGGCTTTTTAAACAAGTGATGCTTGTGAGAAACTACAGAAAAATAATTTTTGTTATGCTGAGGTTAAAAAATTATTAAATATCCTCCTAGACACATGTCAAAAACCCCAAACAACTCAGGCCTCCAGCGTGTAAGGGTTAAGCTCCTGTCCCCTTAATGTTTGGTTGTTAAATGCTTCCAGAGAGCCTGGAACTACAACTGGGCACTGCACACTCCAAGCTAACTGGCAGACAAGTGTTGCTTTAGGCTTAGAAACACTGTCTTTTCACTCCTGGGACCTGGGTTTATTCCAGCTTAATCCAGCTACAAATTGTTGTCTTGCAAAGCCTGCAGCTTCTTTTAAATGCCTCACTCTTCCTAGCCTACAATTACCAGCAATTACCATTCTTGTTTACCAGGGGCCATTTCTGAGTGCTGTCAGTGTGTGTGTGTTTGTGGAAGAGATGGAGTCTTTATGAAAAGCTGCATGAACTGCCCCAATGCTCTTGGGAAGGATAAGACAAATTGGTGTGGAAAACTGAGAGATCTGAAACATCCAAAGGGGAGTTGAGTATTAAGACGAAGCACAAAAATAAAATATCTGGGTTTGCTTCATTTCTTTGGAAGACCTACCACAGAGTTGTTTCCCCTACATGATGTAAATAATTGCTTCTGCAATGCTCAGCCATTCAGAGGCTGTTGTGTTGGAGCAGTTGCAGGATGATAAAGTACTTTGGAGATAAGTTTATATAAAGAGAAATTAGACCTAGCCTGCCAGAACAGTGACTCAGCCTAATGTGTGAGTTTATAGGCTGCCCTGGTCTCAAAAATCATCCTTCAAGTCTTGGCAGCAAGCACCAGGTGAACATTGTGTTCTTCACATGGAGCATCAAGTTTCTGGGGCTTTGGCTGCCTGGAACACGTGCTTGGAGAGGTGCTGCTGCACGGGCAATTAAACCCTGCTCTGCCTGGAGCAGCAAACCCCTCTGCCGAGTTTCTGGGCTGTTTGGTGCATTCAGCAGCTGCAAAGATCCTTCAGAAATAACCCCAGACTCTTAGGAGATGCTGCATTTCCCAGGAGCATTCTGCTCTGCTCTGTAAGAGGACCTGGGAGTGCTGCCAGAGGAGAGGCAGGATGCACTGAGGGTGTCTCTAACACACACCAAGCAGGACTCAGACACGTGAGCTGGCTGCATGAGCCACAGCTCCAGGGAGAGTGGGGAGAATGCGATGAGGAGCTGCTGTGAAGCCCAGAGGAGCTGGGTGGCAGCTGACTGGCACCAGGAGTGTGCTGGGGACACCCGGCCATCACCTCCTGCTGTGAAACCAGCAGAACATCAGTGCAGGAGGGGACAAGAGCAGATGCTGCAGTGCCAGAGCAGTCCTGTCAATGCTTGTGACGCACTCACAGTCCTGCTTCCTTAGTGGAAGTGATGGCTCATAGATTTTTCTGCTCTCTCAGACAGTAAAATGTGCCCTCTGCTCATGGCTCAGCATCTCCTGCAGGCCAGCAGGGTGACTTCTGTGTCAGGAGGGAAAACAGGTGGTGACAGAAGAGAACTCTCAAATTAATGAGTAGAAGAAGGTGAAACAACATATATTCTTTTCTGCTTCATGACTTTATATCTGCTGTATATTTAAACTCTTCATAAACTCCTCTTTGTCTTTCAAGTAACAAACCAGAGGCTCATAAAACCATTCTAGGACTGTGGCAATAAATCATTTTCTGTGAGTCTCTATACTGAGCTTTTTTTTTTGTTTCTGTAGAATTTCAGTACCTGAGACCCCAAAACTGTGGTGAATGAAAAAAGAGGGAATAAACCTAGCCATATGTGACTGGAGACAGTATACAAGTACATGAAATTGGTGCCCAAACAGCTTCCCACTGTCCCTAATGGCAGCACTGGGATGCTCAGACCCATCTGCAGCCATTGGTACCTCCCTGGCCTCTGTCTATTCCTTTTTTTTTTTTTAAATTCCCTTTTCCCTAAAGGCCTAGGAACCCCTCTTAAGTGATGCTCTGCCCCTGCTGCTTCTGGAAAAGAAAATAATAAACTGGACTTTGGTGAACTACAGAAATACTTTACTCAGAAACTCAAGGAGAAGCTTTTAATTTCTCCTACATATCCATTCATGCTACTGTTCCTATTTTCCTTCCCTTACTCCTCACCTATGAGCTACACACAACCCTGCCAGTACCAGTTCTTTAAGCTCATCTAAGCAAGCTTCCCTGAGCTATACAAAGGCAGAAGTACAGCAACTGCTCCAACTGGAAGATCACAAGTCAAAGCAGCAGGTGCTGAACCCTCTCTGACCATGATTAATGCTCACACTGAGAACAACTGAGCTCTTCTACAATCTTAGTGCATATTATCAATAAAATATTTATTTTAAATTTACAGTAATCCAGAAAAAAACCCCTCTCATCTCTTTGATGTTCACAACAAGACAAAAACATCCAAAATAAGAGAGACAAAAGCAGCAATTTGGATCAGTAGTATTTCAGCGCCTGCTTCAACACCCTTTGCTCACATGACACGAAACTCATTTGCAAGAGTACTTGACGTGGTTAAGCAGTCAGGCTGTGAAGACTTTTAAAAAGCCTGAATCTCTGCAAAACCAAAACATTTTTGGGGGTTTTGCTACAAATTTTGAATGAAGCCATGCACCGTGCCCACACCAAAGGCTCACCATGGATTTACAAGTCCATGAGAATTCCTTTGTCCCTTATTGTTTTTACTTGTCTTGAAGTACAATCAAAGCTCAGTTTGAGATGAAATGTTGATCTGCAGCTTGGTTTGGGGTTTGAGCCATGTGAGATTTTGTTTTCAGACATGGAGGTATAAAGAAAGCTCTGAAGAAAATACTTCATTCAAGTCATGAGGGGAGATAATGTAATGGGCTTAAAAATGTGCTGCAATTTAGAGCTTAGAAAAATGCAGCTGTGAGGCATTCACTGAAATAACAACAGGAACACTAATAATAACAAAAAATAATAATAACAAGGACACAAAAGTGAATGCCAATGTGCATGTAGGAAAACATTACCAAGCCACGGAGTAGCAACCCAAAAATTTGAAACAGAAGAAGAAAAAAGCTCTAGATCTGTAGCAATATTTGGCAAGCAGAATTTGGCACTTTGGACTCAACATGCTTTTCTAGTTAAGAGTGCAAACTACACTATTTGTACCAGAGGAGGATGACTCTTCAGGATGCAGCTGGAGGGAGACTAAGACTCTCCTGAGCAGCCGTATGGGTTTTCAAGTCTGCCTTGAGAAAAGCATTTTCCTGTAGCTTAAATCATCTTGTGTCCCCTCTCTGCTGCCACTGCCCCATCCCTGAATCTTCCCTACTCTAATTTTTCTCTTGGCTAAGGGGAGAACCCTGGGGTGAGTTCGAGATAACAGCTTAGCCCAGTTGTTGCCACTTGGCCACTCAGAGCAGCAGTGCCTTCCAGATACTCCTGTTCCAAAAGCACAGGTTACTGCTGCCTCACAAAGAGCTACTTCAGCACAACACCTTCCTTACCCAGAGTTCATTGACTCCCATCCACCTCTTTGAGGGCACCAATCAGATAACCACGAAAATATCCCATATTCCAATTATTAAGTGCCCCAAAACTGTGGTTCTGTCTTTTGAGCTTGGGCACATTACAGGTTGTAAAGAGCTTTTTCAGCTGTACGTGGAAGATGCAAGAGAAGGTGGAGTAATTCTATTTTTCAAAAGGGGGGTGCAGGTGAATCCAATTACAAAGCAGAAAATTCAGCTGTGATTTAGTCATTACAAAACCCTATTGCAAATGCAGAGGAGGCTCATCAGCGTTGTGGTGAAAGCACGAAACACCCCAAGAAACAAACTGGGCAAGTGCTCCAATCATAAAAAGGAAAAACCTAATGGGAATTTAACAAAATAACATAATCTCAGCAGCAAAATGACTGAGGTGTTTCATAGGCAAATGTAATGCTAAAACCACCCTTCCCCAGCCTCAAGAAAAGCCGTGCGCTGCAGCAACGCTGAGAACTCGGTGCAGTGTATTTTCCAAAGTGCAAAGAGCCAAGAATAATATAACATCACCACGCAGACTTCAAAGCCCTGCTCCTCCACTCACTCGCTGCTCCTGTGCATCCCTCCGGTGCCAAAGCACACAGGGATGGCTGGGCTCTGCTCAGCAGCTGCTCGGGATGTTTGACAGATTTCCCAAACTCTTACAGCACTTGTAAAAGAAGTTTCCAATAGAGGCAGTGCTTTGACCGTAGCATTTACAAGAACCAAAGATAAAAACAAGAGGGAGTTTTGTTTATTGATTGACTGACACAATTTGCAGATATTTCCTGGAAAAAGGCATCGCTGTAATTGTGCAGAATATTTTCCTGTGGGACTGCAGATGTTCACAGAAGTACAAGGGAAGACTTATTGCTCTAGTAGGGAGTAAAGTCATTTTGGGAACCATCTACAGATAATGACAACAAAGACTCCCTAACTCAGAGCATTAATTACTTTATAAGCTTTTGCAGGTTGGCAAAGCTGAAAACATCCTAATTTAAGATCAACTCTGTTTTCCAAGACAATAAATTCATACTGCAGCTACAAAGACTTCAAAAAGTGAGAACACTTGGTATCACACTGTGTGAGCAGCATATTGGCAGAATAAAGATTTCCAACCAAAACTGAAGACCCAAATATACAGAAGCATAGCCAAAATCCTCAACTCCTGTGCTAGACCCATAAGTACCAAATTCTCCCAAGGTTTAATGGTGTGGGGTGTGGAGGGCTGGGGAATGGTGGCAGTGACCCTGCAGAAGGGTCACAGGGCTGTGGGTGCTGCCCTGGCAGCCAGGATTTCAGAGTGAGGTCACTGCAAACCCACAAATATGCAGGTTTTAATTTGCAGATTTTTGAACAAAGCCCAAAACCTAAACCAGATATGAGTTAAGATCATAAATTTTCATTTGGGTTGTTATTAGTATTTTTCATTTATCAAGTTTTAGAAATGTGTCTGAAACTGTGTGGGAAAGAAAAGGGATAGAACCCCTGACCTAAAAAAGTACCATGGGCACTACCAGGGCCAACTGATGTCTTAAATCAGGGCTGACTTCACAATCAGGAGCAGATATCCCAGCCAGGTCACTGCCACGGAGTTTGGATAGACATAAAAAACCAATCACCCTCATCATCCCCATCACCCAACCCCAAATACCCCATTGCACTGCCCACTCAGATAATTGGATGGGAAGCAGCTTGCATTAGACTGGAGCTGACTTTTTTTCCCAGTTTAATAAAAGGTAGCATCAAAAATTCATTCTCACCCACAAATGCCACACATAGCCAGCAGCATGATCTGGCAGGGGTGCTGGAGATTAGCTGTGCTCCCAAAAGGCAGCACTTCCAAATGTTCCATTTAGGCCATTGAGGTCACATCAGTCCTTATGTTTCCTGACAACAAAACTGGGGTGAGGAAGACTGACCCTGGATCTCGTTTTGGTTCATTTCGGTTGTTTTGCCCATTTTCATAGGGGTTTATAACTTGGCAGTAACCTTGGCAGCTCTGGATTGCATGTAACAGATTGAAGGCAGAAGGCACATTTGCTGAACAGAAGTTCACCAAGGATAACATCTTTTAATATTAAAGCCACCAATAAAAAAGTGAAATGCTCTAAATAATAGAAGACATATGAGCTGAGGTTAAAGACCAGGGTCCTTGAAGGTGTCCTGATGTTCAACACTGGAGAGTTTTCCCACCAGCTCTGCCACTGGTGTATTTTATTCATCAGTTTCCCTCAGCTGTAAAACACAAAGTGGTTCTCATGCTACGAAACTGTTGTGTATTTAATAGGTTACAGGGTTTAAAATTGTTTAAATACAGGGTTTAAACTTGTGAGCCATATACATACACCACTGAGGCACTTTCACTTTTAAATAGACAATAACTGACATTGGTTTCACATGTGACAATTTCTAGTGGCATTTTAGAGAAATCAAACCACTGAAGGCCTCAAGCCTTGGAGGACAACTAAAAGCTTGTAGCATGAACCAGTGTGATTGGGAATAAGCATCTGGCCTCTGCTACATCAGGGGTTTTCTGAGAACAAATAATTTTGTCAACAGCTGTGTGGCTAAAATTCACATGGATCCTTCAGCTCGCTCAGACAAGTGATGGCCCAGGTCCTGTTTGCAGCTACTGCTCCTAAAAGACCTTTGAAGGACCTGCTCAAGTGCTAAAACATTTTCCACTCACATCAAGAGGGCAAGAGAAGAGGACCAGCTCCAGCCAAGAGGCTTCTGAACTTTAGAACATGCCTTCAAAAACCACTGGAGCTGTGATCACCCTTTCCTATGAGTGGGACCACAGACTGCACCACCAGGATGTCCTCACTGCTGACCCTGTTCTTTCCATGATGTGATCTCCTCCTCAGAAGCTTGAAATCTCATAGCCCTGCTCTCAGTCGAACAAATAACTCCAAGTGATCCCAGAGCTCTTCTGACACTTGTCCTTTAAAGTCTTCCTTTCTCTTTAGGCACTTTGAAGTTGATAATTTATAGCTTTCCCTGACCTAAACATCTCATGGGTGTCCAGCTTCTCTGGTTTTTAAAACTAACCTGTTCTGAAGTGTGTTTTTGACGATATTCCTTCAGCAAGCACTGGTGCCTTGTGTGTAGAAAAATAATGATTTTACTTCAAACAGAAAATTCAAACCCTGTATACTTGAGATACAACTTGTCCCAAAATTAATTATCTACACATGTCCAGCTGGAATTTCACTTTCTTCACACAGTGTGTTTAAGCATAATAGACACTAAAACAATTATTTATACCACAGACTGGAATTGCTTGGGTAGAACAATGAGAATCTTTAAAAAAACATGTTTTTAAAGATAAAGCCAACTAGCTTTTCAGCTTCAAATTTAGGTTTTGCAATAAAAGACATTCTACAAAACATTATACCATTGGAAATGCTTTAAAGAAATAAATTGAATTTAGAAAGTTCATAGTTATTTTTGTGAAGGGAAATGTGGTGGGGAGTTTGGATTCAAGATCGCACGACATCATAAGTCTTGGAATACTTGGAATTCTTGAAAGACAGTGAAATTTCCAGAGGACTAAAAGAAAGCTGGTGGTGTGCCAGTTTTCTAAAAAGGGTAGGTTGGACAGTCTGGCAACGACAGCCTGGTCAGCCTCGCTTCCCAGACCAGAAAATACAGGAATTAGAGCAAATGTTTCAACCCATGCAGCTCAAAGAGCATTTATAATTAATCCAAATTAATTCAAGTTTACAGAAAACTCTTTTGACTGAACTTCAGCAAAAGCTGCTTATTGAGGAGCCAGAAAGACAAAATCAACATGGTAGATACTAAGAGGGTTTAAAATTAGTTAAATGAAGGTTGTCTGCATTTAAATGGGGAGTCAGAAATGTACCTGCCTACTGAATCACAAAGCGAGTTTGAGACTGCATTGACAAATTCTGTTGTTAACTGGAAGAAACAAACAGTAAACATTGATCAAAGATGAGTGCAAAAAACATTGTGGGAGGAGAAGGTAGGGAGAGATTGGTCACTGATTGTGATCTGCTCCACGTGGGAAGCTGAGCAACAGCAGCAGCCCCAGTACAGCCAAATCCCGTGTCATCCACTCAGCCTCCAGCCCTGCTGCAGGGGCTTCCCTCTGCTCCACAGCCACCCCAGATCCTCTACAGGCATCCCACTGGATAACTCGGTAATCAAGAACTCCCAAAGGCAGCATATCCCATATGGAAGGGTGGTTGCATCATCTCTGGGTATGGTGCTGGTGCAGGCACCGCCCCAAAATCTGGTATCAACAAAATCTACCTTGATGTTATTCAGTTTGATTCAGGATTAAAAACTAAATTTGTTCCAGGTAAAGGAGTCTAGGAGTAACACTGGTTTAACTTATGAAAGAGAGGATTCTGTGCTAACTTTTTAGGTACCTAAAAATAGAGAAGAAATCCAAGAAGAGGAACATTTCAGTCTAGAGACAAGAATGCTTTTAAGTCCAGTGGGCACAAATATAGAGTAGGAGTTAAGGAGCAAATTTAGACACTCTGGTTACCAACTATTGGAATAAGTGAAGACAGACTATGATGAATCAGTGGAAACTGTAAGATCAGGATTCCTCCTGTTCAGCGGGGACTAAGCCTTGTGATCCATAACTGCTGTACGTGATCACAGGAGCCCACTTTTGACTACAATCCTGACAAACTGGAAGTCTCCAGATCCTATCACCTTCCCAAATCTAACAAATGGCAGAAATGCACAGTCCAGCCACATCAGAGCAGCAGGGTAAACAGAGCATGGGCATCAAGGCTGGCATGGTTATACTGCATTTATTGATGTGTAACCTGGCCTGTGCCTCTCCGTGTCTACATGGAGCTGCTCTGTGCCATCAAAGCAAGCCCAGTCAGAGCAGTTCTTATTGTCAACATTTGAGCAAAATAAAATTTGATATTACCTTCAAGAAAAACCAACATGACCTGATTTAAATATTCACATTTTAGTAATACGGAATGTTTTTATTACTAACACATGCAAAGAAAATATGGCAATGTTTATGCGAATATCACATGCTTTAATAAACAGTGATAGAAGTTCATATTTGTGTTCATTCTTGCCTCTAGAACAAACCTTCCACGACCTTTCCGGGATGCAGAGCATTTTAGACCAGTGTTTATAAAGTTCATAGTTACCTAACAGCTTTGAGCTGGTATGAAGGCACATGGTGCAGAACAGGGACTTTATAAATTTTTATGAAAGGTCAAAAGAAAAGAGGAAAACAGCCAGCACCAAACAGGCACACACATGATAGCAAATAACAAGGCTGAAGCTGTTGTGACCAACACTAACCCAAGGGCTTGGATGTTGAACTCTTATTCTGAGGGAGGATGGAGTGAGGACCCTAACTTGGAATTTCCTGGCTGTCGTCAGTTCTGTTACAACCATAACTTGTTTCAACATGTTTTCAGCTTCTAAATTTTTTCCCTCCTCCTTAATATAGTCTAAACTAGACATAAAATGGAAAAAATGTACTATTTCCACTGAGCACTGATGCCTTTGACATCTGCTTCCAAGTGTTATTCATCACCACACAGTGCAACAATCTGAGAGCAAGTACAAGGTACCTTTTGGAAAAAGTGAGTCCCTGTGATTGCTTCTCATAACAAAGCCTCCCTTTCCCCAAGGAATTGCAGCTCTTGGATGTCCACAAAAGAAAAGCACAACAGCCCACCTGCAGCCCTAGCAAGCAGTAGCATCAGCACTGCTTCTTTTTAGGGTCAACCCTCCCACCTCACAGATGGCAGAAGGATGTTCCTTACTCCCTTTTTCAAGCACAGTTTCCAGGATTTTTTTAAGCTACTCCCATCTCACAGTGGAATAATTTTACGCTCGTGACAAATTTTACATACAGAGGAAGGAAAGCACCAAAGAGGATTTCTGAAAGGATGAAGGCCCTGATGAGCCTCTCTGTCATGAACCAAATGGCCTTGGGAAACCCACTTTGTGTGCCTGCAGCTGGCAGCAGCAAGGCTGCAAACACTGCAGAAGACATCCACAGCTATCAGTTTGGGTTCCATCCCCATGGAATAGGGTTACCAACCCCTACAGCATCAAACTCTACATGGAAAGTACTGATGAAAATGCAGTAAGAAAAAAACTTGGGGCTAATCTCTCCAGCAAGTTCCCACCTAAGTCACTGGGCTGAGTTACAAAGACTTCAGATAACTGCCATGCTATTGCTATAACAAAATGGAGGAAGAAAATGCCAGTTTCCCTGGGAACAGAGGAAAAACGTCTGAGCAAAATCACAACTACAATTACATTTTTTCTGTATTAAAAGCTCTATGCAGAGTATAATAAGATGGGTATGAATGTGTCCCTTTCCAGGTCTCTTCTGTTTTTCTAGATAAATTTGAAATAACCAGCAGCTGGAATTGGCTCTGTTGATATTGGTCCATCATGGCTCCATCAAGAAGGAGCTGTTTATAGCTAACACTATTCTCCCTTTGAAATCTTCTCTATTTCCATACAAACTAAATTGTCCTTCGTTGAGTGCAGGCAGTTAAGGATGATTCATATAAAAAGAGCAAGATCTGACTCTGCACAATTATTTTTTCTCTTGAAGATAATACTTGATTGCATGCTAATTCTAAGCATCATTCTAAAGGGGTAAATGACAGGAAAATTAAGGTTAAAGTGATGTTTGTCATTGATTTACTCTCTGCACAGAGTTGTCATTACATGAAGTTTCTGGCTTCATACTTTGAGAGCAAAAGCAGGGAAATGCAGGAATAGATGTGGATCTCCTATGGCACAGGCAGCACACTGAAAGCAAGGATGTTCAGGGGGATTTTTATTTATCTTTTAAATATGAACTATCAGAAGCAAGTGATGGCAATTACCATTGGTAATTTCACAGCTCTTTGCTTGCTGATGTGCACAGCGGTAAAATGAATTCGGACAATTTCTGGGAGCAGTCATAAGTCAAGCCCAAAGCCTGTGAACAGCTCACTGCTCTGGTTTCACACTGGTCCTGTATGGGACACTCTCACAAACTGTGCTGCCAAGACCTCAGCCAAGGTCTACAGAAATCCAACAAGTTATGCTCAATGTCACTCTTTTGAAAGAATCTGGGCTCTGACCTGGGGTGCAAATTAACTTCAGCATGCTCTCTACAAAGTGCTGACATGGAGACATTACTTAATTCTTGTACAGCAAGGGTGACTTGTATGGATCATTTAGGACTGTCAAAACAAACTGTTCTGTGACTAAGGGCTTGCTCCATGTGAGCTGTGCTTGCAGGATTAAGTTCTTGGGGAAGAAACTGCAAGCCTGTTGCTCATATGTCTGGGGAACAGGTCAATTTAAAATCCTATAATGCAAAAATAGTGGGGTTTTTTCAAGAAGAAAATATTGCATAAATCATTAAGAAAGAAAACAAGTGAGGGTATGATAAAAAAAATCATTTTACTCCACTCTGAGGTGAACAGGCTGCTCAAACAGAACAACAGCAACCAGTTATGCCAGTGCTCATTGTAGGGATTCAACCTCCTTTGTATTAGTTTTGAAATGAAGCAATTTATTTATCTGTCTTTGCTCTCCACTCAGGAATAACAACTCCCTGTGCTGACAAACCCAAGTGTATTTCATTTGTGCTGATGCTGTACTGAGAAGCAGAATGGCTGAATTCAGAACGAGCTGCAGGGCAGGGACAGGTGCTTAAGACAAATACTGGAGTCAACACTGAGAACTTTGATGCTTTTAAAGGGCAGAAAGAGGAGGATTTAACTGTTTGCAGCGAGCAGCAGGAGGTTTCTCCTCTCCCATAGCAAACACGACTCTCCTGCTAACAGTTTCCAGGCAAACACCCATGAGTAAAGCTCATCCTGAAGTACTGATAGAAGAGTTTTGCTTGAAGACCTTACCTGATTTGAATAGAAGAAAGAAGGTTCTTGGCAAGGTGACTAAACGTGGCAGCACAGAGAAAAGACTGGGAATTGTCATATTTAGTGAATATCAGCAAAAAATTTTGGATCTAAACCCCCAAATAACTCACTTCAGTCCAGGGCACATTTCAAGGAGTAGGGGAAATGTAGGAACCCAGAGTGCCGAGATTATTTCTCTGCCTGTTCTTAAGGGTTTTTACCCCCCTGGACACCACTGGTATAGCTTTAAACCTTGGAAAAAATTACCAACAGTCAGACAACAGCTAGAAAATACAGTGGTGTGAATTAGGTTATAGACTACTATGTAAGATTGTCACAGGGTGAAAAATTTAGAGGTTTTAGGCTTCTCTTTATAGTATATAGATAAGAGTAAAAAATATCAAAATGGAGGATTGTTGTTGTTCTCTAAACCTTCTTCTCCTTCTTCTATCACTCCATATTTTGCAGCAAAAGTAGTTTGGATTGATTGGATAGAAAATTCCGCAGATCCTGCCCGTGTTACTGAATAATTGGTAAGAAAGTAAAAATAATGTACGTTTTTAGTAACTATTGGTTAAAATGTCTTTAAAAGGCTGTGTAAATCTTGATAACTGCTCTCACTCCTACTTTTCCTCCTTCCATGCTGTACCTGGCTCACGCTAGTGGCTCAGTTCCTCTGATAAAACTTAATAAACAACGATCTGGAAGCATTGAAACTACAGAAGACGTCTCGCTTTATCTTTTAAGCGCCTTGCAAGGACTTTCAGCAAATTCTCTCCCATCAGAAGACACTCGATTTATGGCACGCTAAAGTGTCAGGGAAAATTCAAATAAATAAGTAAATAAAACATTTGGACCAGACTAGCTGGTTTCTGGGATATCTAGGTTTTTCTCCCAGGAGACCCAGGTTGTTGATGACCCTTTGACAGTGGAGGTACCAGATCTCAAACACAGCTCTGCATTAAATCCTCCAAACAAGAAATTGCAGTAGCTTGAAATGCCCCTTGGCACATGTGTATTCATCACACCCTGTGCCAGTCTGCAAAGGTCAAAATTTCCCTCCAGCTGGAGACAAAGAGTAGAGAGACATTTGCTGGAAACAATTGTGTTTTGCGTATTAAGTCAGGTGTCCTCCTGTGTTTGATACCCTTAAGACATCCACTCCTTCTGCACAGTTTAAATTACACAGGTCAGTGACATGGGCCAGCACTTCCTAACAAGCACAGATCTAACAACAGTCTTTGTTTCCTGTCCTAAGACAAAGTGAACATCATTCTGGACTATTAAGTTGCCTATAAAGCACAGCTGAACAAAAAAAGAAAACTTTCTTCGTGTTGCCTTTTAGTGGAAACGTGATGTTTCATTTCGGCACAGACTCGTTACATAGCCGACATAAAATGGAGCTGACCCCCAGATGTGGTACTAGAACAGCTCTACACAATTTTAGCAGGTGTTCACCCCAGCAGTACTTTGCAATATACAGCAATACAGACTCTCCTAAAGAATCTCTTCCAGTGAAGGACTATCAGCATTTTAGGGAGTTTCAAAAGTGTCTGAATCTGGAATTCTCCTACCTGCTGGTTTTAATTCTGTTTCTTTGCTTAGAGCAGCGTGTTCACTGCCTTCCTCTTACAAACACACCAGTATTGCTTCCCTCAGCCATCACTCCCTAAACCAGACACCCCACAGCACTTCAGCAGCTCCTCAGAGGTCACTCATACCCAGATCTCTGACCTGTGCTCTTCTCAGGCCACTTGCAGGTCCCTATTTTTTTTTTTTTTTGCATGGATATCTTTCATATTTATGACATTTCTCTGCCAGAGACAAATGTCAAAACAGCAGTAAATATGTTGCATGTCTATTAAATAACTCTGCTGTTGATGAATCCCTTGTTTAATGTGCTCCTTTTCTTGCAATAGACTAAAGATCATTTAACCTGCACAAACCAGTGTGTTACTATCATCCTTTCTGTCTTTGCTTTATGCTTTGCTAGGGACCTGCAAGTTCTCCATCAGTCAGTATTTTAAATTTGTTGGAAGCCCTTCTCTACCTCAGCAGCCTAGGGGTCACCAATTCTCCAAACTGCATCTTCTTTTTACTCTGGAATATGGTGTCAAAAAGAGCCCTGGGACCAAAACTGCCCCTTACACCTCGCACAGAGCAGCTCTGCAGAGAGCAAGACCAAACCCAGGGTTTATTTTTCACACAGGCAATGGCAACTCTGCTTCTCATGGCTCCAAAATACCCCCAACAAGCGCATCAGAACAGACTTGAGGGTGCTTGTGAACTACAATGTCAGGGACCAAGTTTCTATGCTTTTGAAAAGACCTGGGAAATTAGGAACAGGAGCACCACCATTACTTTAGCCATCTAAACCCTTTCCAAAGTTTTCTGAACACTTTTGTTCTGTCTTTAAATAGAAAAAAGAAAGAATTTCACTGTTCCTTTGCCCAGTACATAGTGTGAGTATTACTGAATTGCTGTCCCCCTGGAGTGGGCACAGCAACATTCTGGGATGCAAAATGGGAAAACCAAGTATGTCATTTCAGCTGTACCTATCCATTGGTGCTAGCCACCAAAAAATCCTCTCTTGAGAGAGAGGAAAAGTAGAGGTTCTGTTTGGCATGACATTAGAGGGATAAACAAAAGGCAAACCACCCCCAAGTGCAGCTGAACAGCTCTCTTAAATTTGTGGTGCAGCCATTTAATCAGAAAACAGCTGGGATGGAAAATCTGATATTTCTTGGCAGCCCGCATAACATTTTCTTCTCACTGGTGAAAAGTATGACCCTAAGGGTTTATAATTAAGCAATAATTAATCAGGCATACAAGCACCTCAGCAAATGACACAAAGCTTCAACATCTCTACACATTCCTCTACTTCTTTCTGCTTTATCCAAAATACACCGTGAAAAGCAAACTCCAGAGTTAAAGATGGAGAGGCTGCCAGGTGAGCCAGGGAAGTCCATAGCACTGGTCAACAGTACCACTGACACATGGGAGCATTTCTGCTCTCCAGCCCACCCACGAGGGGAAGGCTCACACCTATTACAGCTGGGATGGGGTCTGAGGCTGTGACCCAGGAAGAGATGACCGGTCTGGGGAGATGCTCCCGAAAGGAATCGCCTTCCTGAGGCCCGGTGTCTTCCTCTCAGCTGCTGGCAGAGGAGCCCTTGCAGAGACTGTCAGCTCTTTAGTGATATCAGCTCGTGATTCCAGCTCAGCTCTGCAGGGCAGCCTCCAGGCCAAGCCAGACCAGAGAGAGAGACGAGAGGCCCATGTGGCTGGTTCCGCACGAAGGGAGCTTTATTGTGGGTCCCCTCTGGTGAAGGGAAGGCCAGGGACGAGCTCTCTCTCCACAGGGACGAATTGGTCTTCTTTTATAGAGATACAGGGGATCAGTAGGGGACCAATGGATTACAGAGAGTCTGGGACAGACCAATGGGTTACAGAATGATCTGCATAGTGTCTCCCAAAGGACTGTGGGTCTACCTTTCCTCACCATGACCCAAAGGAGTGGTTGCCTTTCCAGGGAGTCCTGCTGGGGGGATGCAAAATCTTTTATCTCAGCAGACATCCCTCCAGGGCAGTGGCTGGGCATACCCCACACACACCTACAATGGCTTTGTAAGATTTTGCAGTGTGAAGGAGGATTTGACAAGGACACTGACAAAGGGAGCTGCCCCAGAGACCAAATGCGAGTCCAGGTTCAAACAGGACACCTTTGTTCAAGCTTCAATTTAGTCTGCAATGAAGGAAGAGCTGCCTGCACAGTGTGGAGCTGAACCTTTCCAGAGATCAAAAGGGCCCAGAAGTCAAAATTCAGTTCTAGCTCTTGGAACAAACTACTAAACAAAAAAACCTTTGTGTTTTGACTCACAGGTTAACCATTGCTTGGGATGATAAAATATTCAAACTCTTCAAAACCCCTCCTCCATTTCTTGGCACAGCATCTCCATCCCACTTAGGGCTGTAACAATTGGAACTTTTTTGTAACATTGTCTTTTCTACCTTTTCCTACAACATTTCCACGTTACCTTTTACAAGAGAGACCCGCAGACAGAGAAGGAGAGTGCAGGTGCAATGAAACCCTCCATGGTTCTGTTGTACAGGAACTTTCCATCACCTCTCATTTCCATTGTTCTGCAGTGAAAACAACCAGGCCCAGTTAGAATGGGCAGCCTGGGAGCCTGAGATTGGACTGTTTTCAAGTTCAAAGTCAGATCTTTTCTAGCAATTGCTGTTTCTAACTATTAAGTGGCTTTTGCCACCTCTCAGAAGTTTTGGTGATCTCCTCTGGTGACAGGCAGGTGATTTGTTCATGATTTTGGTGCTTTCTTTTAGGGGGCGAGGACACACAACCTGAAACAAACATCTTTCATTCTTGAGTTCTGATGAGATTTGAAATCACAGAAAGGCTGTGATAGATAATAATCCAGATAATTATTTGGATTTCAGCCTTTGCAAGGAAATTCTGTATTGCCATTTGCATCCCAAGAGAAGCAGCTGGGAAACAGAAGTGACAGAGATTGTCCTTGCTCTGACTACTAGGTTTTCTAGCTCCAGCACAGCATTGGACCAGGCTTTTAAATTAGTTGGCATCCACTGAAAATGGTTTAAGAGCTCTCTATTTTTCTGGCAGATTATCAGTGAAATATTGACTATTACAGAACTTCATCTTCAGGCTTTTTGTCTGTAATTACCAATTCTTCAGAACCAGTACTAATGCTGGTGTGGTCTCACTCCTTCATTCACAGTAATGAGCAAAGAGAGCAGGGTGAGCACCCACCTCCCTGTCATACACGAGATCCCAGGGAAAGCTCTGACTACAAAAACCACTTCATGGAAAATCTTACGGCTCATGTTCATGTGATAAGCACCACCATGCCAAGTGCACTAGAAAACATCTCTGGAGGCAGAAACAGCTCCTGTGAATCCTGTGCCTATAGAACAGGTACCACACTGATGACCAGCTGCTCTTTGGAGCCTCTTGGATGATCATGTTTCAAACCAGACACAGAGATATCAGCTGTTGGGCTTGCCAGCTAAAGCTAAGGAGTTTGAAAACGAAACTTTCTTCATCTACAGATGTCACAGGACAATTCAGCCAAAATAAAAGGGGTTAGGCAAGATACCCCACTCTCCCAACTCATATAAATACTTAAACCACACCATTTCCTCACTAGATCTGCCTCAAGCAAGAAAAGGTGTGAGTAATACACAGAGATTTCTACAGACTGCAATAGAGACAATTGCTATGGAATATTTACAGAAAATGTCCTCAGTTTATGCAAGTCTGGTGGCATGAGAATATCTTTGCTAAAACTCAGATTATCCTTGTCAAAACAGACAGAAAATTCCCAGTTTCATGCAGTCAGAACCAGCTCAGGAGTTGCTTCATGTTGGTGAAGCGCTGGGCACTCCAGAGGCATTTTCTGCCTGTGCCTGTACCCTGAGTGAGCATGAGCTGGCAATAACCACGCTCCAAACAAGGGGGTGACAAATTTGACTGGTGTCAAATCTTGTTTTTACACCAAGCATTTCATTCCAACACTCACAAATGACTCCAGTGCCACTGAAACAGAACCACTCTTGTGGCAGACAGTGGCAACTAAAAACACATCGTACGACGTCTGAGGGAAATAAAATGTTGGCAAAGATAATGTTGTCAAAACTCCATTTCTGTGAAAACTGCTCTGGGAACTTTCAAGTGCATTTCAAGTACACACAAGTATTCTCAATTTATGTAGTTTCAACTACATAAAGCAGAGACAAGACCTCAAGATTCAAGTTTAAAATTTCCTTCTTCACTCCTCATCCTAACAAGCCCCACTTTCCTTGGAATAAAATGAATAATACTCAATTTATACTTTATCTTCTCCAATTCTGTGTTAAGACCAGCTATACATCAAGCTGAGGAGGAACTAATAGCATTTTCTAAACATTTGCTTAACTGCAGGTAGGATTTGTGCCAAAGAGAGGTGGGAATAACCAAGCTGTCCTTTGGTCACTGATGTGAAGGCATGGCAGGAGCACTGGAACAGATGTGTGCAATCACCATTTTGGACAAAGCTCTGATGTAAGTCAATAGCAACTGCACACACAAGTGTGTACATAAATGAAAATATAACCTTGCCATCTGAAAATTAACCAAAGTATATAGCTATGCTATGGGCTGGATCTGGAGAGGGATTTAGGAACAAAAAGCAAATTGGCTGAAAGATGCATCTTTAGAGGAAAAGAAGAGGGAGTGTCAGGATAACAAAGTGTTTTGAGTTTTTATTGTCATACTTTTGCTTTGAGCTTGACATAAGGAGGATTAGGTCACTTAGGAATAGAACATTTACTGTGAGTTTATTGGAAAACAACTTGAGATGCCCAAGAATTCTTCAATTCTTCTATTCGATCATCCCACCCACTGCACCCAGTGGAGTCAAATCTGGGTATCAGGGAGCACATCTGTGGCTAATACTTAGCCAATAATTCTCTTTTTAGCTAGCAAAAAGCCTGCCAACAAAGCCTTTTGGAGAATACAGAATAGGGGAATTAATACGCATTGAGTAAAAATCTTTAGCTCTTTCCTTGTGCACATTCTACTGGAACAAGTAATGTTGAACTACTACATCTACTGGGTCACAAAAGAGCATAAACAAAAACCAAACAGACTCCAGGAAACAAGGTGCCCCTTTTCCATATGCTGGATGTGTTGGGATTGCACTGGGGCTGCTGCTTTGGACAGCTGGGAACACTTTGCAGGAGGGCTGAGACTTCTCACCCTCAGCTCTTGTCTTCCCCAGAGGTGCCCCCGCAGCTCCGTGGTGATCAGGGCAGAAAACTATGGCCAAAAATGTCTCTTTGGGGAGTTATCTGCTGAAGATATCAAATATAAACAACATTTGCAGCCATTACCATGTGCCTCTTGGAACTTCAGCCTTATCCAGTTTCCCCAAGTTGCCAAGAAATGCCATTAAAATTTGGCAGCGGCAGTGAAGAAGCACTATAGTGCCATGCCTTGTGTTCGTGGCTCTTAGAGAGCGCAGTGGGGCTCCCCTGACCTCCTTTGTGACGACAGAAATTCACTGACAGCAGTGGAATTCTTCCTTGTTTGCACTGAGTAAAAACAGGCTTATATTTACACCAAAAGCAAGTTTCTCCCTTTCTGTGGTGGGATCACCCCTTAGAAGTTTTTGTTGATTACTCTGAAGAACTGTTAGAAGCAGAAAACTCAATTCCCTAATGCAAAATGGGTGCTACCAGCAGTCTTTTAGTATTTTTCCCTATAAAATCAAGTATATTTTAAAGTTTTGCTGGCCCCTGTGCAGGTTTCAGCAGATTTTAGAGGCCTGACCATTGTAAGCAGCCTGTTCTCATCCATCTGCAGGCTCTGCAATGACAGAGCTGTGGGGAGAGATTTAAACATGAGCTCAAACAGCAGCAGTGAAGGTGGCACTTACGGAATAAACTGAAATTTGTGACTGAAAATGAGACGAAATTCTACCTCAGTATCTTTTCAAATCAGTTCAAGACTACTGCAGACAAGGAATTAAATGCTGCTGGCTGAAGTCTGTGTTTTCTGTAGCTGAAATCACGGAGTTCTTAATATAAATCAAGATATAGCTACTTATTTGTAGAAAATAACTTCTATAAAGCAAGATGTACAAATTAGAATGTAGCAAGGTAACACAATAAAATCCCAGAACTACAGAAACACAAACACAGATTTGGCTTAAAATAGTGAAAAAGTAACCATAAACCATCCAGCATTTAATAAGAGAAGCAGCTGGAATGGTTAAAAAGAGAAGATGAGTTTGTAAGAGTTAAAAATCTTGGTATATTCGATGTAACAGAACTGCAAAACCACACTTGAAAATTGGTGAGTTGGATGGGAAATAATATTATTCATGATATAGTATCTACCTGCTGGCTTGTTGTATTATGGGAGCTTAGTTAAAAACTAACCAAATTCATGGTAACAATCCACACATATTTTATTCGATTTATATAAGGTTATTATTAAACTAGAAAGACTTCATCAAAAATGTAGAAGTTAAAATTCTACCAGTAATAGAATCTATTTCTTCTGCTGAATTTCTCCTCTGTCCCTGCCAGGAGTTAACTGTTGTTTGTGACTAATCAAACAGAAGTAACATACCCTATAAATACATATATTTACATGTAAATGTTAGCCACTTCCTGTGTCTTACACAAATAAACTTATGGTATCTTAAAAATTGTTTTATTCCTTACTAAGGAAGAATTTGATATGAGAACAAATCCAGACAAAAAGCTCAGAAAAGGTGAAACAACTGTTAAGGGCTGAATAACGGTATGACCTCAGACACGTATCTGTGATAGACATCACTCTAGAACTAATGATTTAACACCTGGTAATTAAAACATTACACTATTTCCCTTCCCATCACTTTAGCTGGTGGGATTATCAGTCCCCTAATACCCTCCACCACCAATTTCCTTCTTCACACTTCTATTTATTTTACTAACTTAAGCAGAGCACCGCTGAGGATTCGTGTGTGTTTTTATGAACCAGTGGGGCACATGATCAGATGTGTCAGCAAAATTAACAGCAACATCTCCACTGGACAGGATAATTTGTAAAAGGTATGTGCACACTCTGGTGCTCATGGTTACACCTGTGTGTGTTTCCGAAACCAAAACCAGGGATGTGCAACGAAAGAATGGAGCTCATTTTAATTCCAAATTTTGTCCGAGTTGCTCTTCCCTCAGAGACAACTGAGAACCAGCATAATCCATGAGCTGAACCCTCAGTTCCAAGGCCTTGGAGGAAGTGTGGTTTTCTGGAAGATCCCCTCAGAAATGTTTTCCTTAAGTTTGTTGAAACAAGTGAGGCCTGCCCACTCCTTGTGCCTTGTTTGATTGGTTCCTTTCCAAGCATGATACGATCCCAGTGCATGTGGTTTACATTAGGGTGAGGCGCTTTGCAAGGCTGTGACAAAAGAGAGTAAAGTCATAACAAGGCCAACCATGTGCAAGAACATGTTCAGCAAGACCACAGCGAGGATTCCTTAATCCTACAGACCAGAGCCACAGGAAGTGCAGTCATGGATCACACACAGCAATGGCTTTTCCTCCCCCGTCCCAGCACCATCCGGGAGGTTCCTTTGCTTCTGTTGATGGCATCACCCACCTCCCCAGTCATTTAAACCCCAATTTACACTCAAATTCAGTGAACATCTTTGATGCTGCCTCAGTCAGTGAAACTTCAAACAGTCTGGCAAAGCCAGAGATGTTTGGTCACTTCTGTACTGTGATTAACCTTCAAACCACCTCAGCTTTCGCAGCTCAACCTCTGAAATCATTAAGTTACTGATACCTTTTACAGATGGCTCCAAGTTCACATAAACTGAAATTAAGAAGGGTTACAACTCAGGCAGGCACACTCCATAGAGCAGCACAGAAATTAGTCAATGAATATATGGAAATAAAGCAAATAAATTGAATATTGTCTCAAGACAATAGCAATAGCAGTTACAGAATCATTTGAAAACTTCATTAACAAAATAAAAGAGACACTCCCCTCACTCAAGTATCCAAAGACCCCAGCTCCCCAAATCCAACAGCCACAGGCTGAATTCTCATGGAAGCCCACAACAAACTTGAGCTGTGAGAGAATAGGAACAGTCTCCAAAAACATAACTTCTCCCAGCATGGCTTTGGGGAAAAGTAGAATTTCTCAGCACTATCTGCACTGCCGTCAGTAAGTATCTGAGATGGACAGGAAATGGTCCTCAGGTTGATGTGGGAGCCTTGATCCTAGCCAGGATCCTTGCCAGGATTTGTGCCAAGGGGAGCCCTCGGGAAGTTCTCTGGTGTTGGGTTTGCCTCTGCCAACCACCAACTTCCCAGGCAGCAAGCACCTAAGGAAACAAGGCCAGACTAAACAGGAGCTACAGGCTGATCAGGGGACTGGATTTCTTGCTTAGTCCCTGAGAATACAAACCTAGCAGTTATTTACTGCATCCCACCACATTAAGGCAGCAGGTGTCCCTTGGCTGTTCTTCCAAACCCGGCTCCTGTCTCGCTCGCTTTCTGCTCTAAGGGACCAATCAAACTTACACCAGTCCCCCCCCACGTGCTGTTGTTTCTGCTGATGGGATTTCCTGATTTCCTAATCTCACTGTGCAGCCACTCACAACACTCCTGGGAAATTGCAGTTTGGTGCAAACATCAGTATTTTGGTTCCTAGTGATGGCTCCCCTTCCTTGGGTCACGTTCCCCCAGTCTGTCACCAGGTATCCCATTTTTCAGTTTCCCTTTACAGGACACCACCAAGCATTTACAGCCATGTTTGTAGTGTTGACTGAGCAGAACAAAGGAACTGAACCCACCATAGACACCTCAGCAACTTCTCAATAGGTTCAACCACATCACAGACCCACAGCTGGATTTTGCACTGCCAGCAAAACTACGTGTGACTGCTCTGAGAGGCCGGACACCAGCACTGGAATGGATCTTTACAGCTTGGCATTGCTGCTGCCCTCTGAGGAAGAACAGGATGATGAGGTGGGAGAACAGAGCCACAGCCTCTTTTGGACTAATGGGTAAAAAATGCAGGCAAACTATTTTTAGATGAAAGCATGAAAACATTCTGCTTAAATTAAACTCAGAACCAACTTGAAAGAGCAAGAACAGATGCAAAAATACTTTTAGTAGAAAAATATGTTTAAAATTCTCTAAAAAGAGTTTGGAAGATGCACTTCCTTACAGACTTGGACAAAATGAACCAACGACCACCACTCTCTAACCTTCAAACACTCTTCAAGGCTCTCTGCACCCCCACAGGAGTTTTGGGAATGCTTTGAATGGGCACAGCAATGCCATGAAGTAGCATCCATGTAAATGAAAATAGCAACCAGACATTTGGCAAACCAGAGCAAAGGAGTGAAGAGATAGTCACAGCAAGAACGGACATTTGTCAGCTCCAATCCTTTCTTTCAATATATTTTCTTAGGCTTTATTCAGGATAAAGGTCTTAAAACCTGAAGCTGGGCAGCAGAGCAGAGAGGGGAGGGCTGGCAGGGGGTCAGGCTGTGCTTTCTCACAGAGGTTTTAGTCCAAAATAATTGGGTGTGCCAGAGATCCCCCTCCTGCCACCTTGGCTCTGTTCTGGTGCCTACAACTGAGTTTCATATTGACTTAGGGATAAAACTTTTCTTTAAAATAAAAAAGGATGGCTACATGACATTCTGCAGAGACAAAAGCTGATAAACTGGTGTGGATTTAAAGTACTGAGTAATTGCCAGGGCTATATGACTTATCTACGGGAACTTCGTTTAAATAACGCTATCTTTCAGCTCAGAAAATGTAACAGTGCTACTATTTCATCCTGTGCAAGATCCTTCACAAGTAAATGTTTGTAGACTCGTTTTCAGGACAGAAACCAGTAGCAGTCTGAACATACCAGGTTCATCTCTGGGTTATTCAAAGTTACACCAGCACCAACACCAGGTCATGCACTACCAGATCACCCCACGGCATAGTTTGATCCAGATCAGGTGTGGGCATGGGATCAGATGTTTCTAAAGTTAGCCAGAACCCCCAAAATCGGGTTTGTGCCAGTTTTCCATGGCTCCCTGCCAGCAGCAGGGCAGCAGAGCGTATCAGACCAAACATAAAAGCACAGCAGCACCACAGAGAAACCCTGAACCAGAATGAAGTCAATCAGTACGGATTTAACCTCCCCTGATATTCCAAACACTTCTCAGTGAACCTAAACTAGGAGAATACTGAATTCTTATCAGCTACCAGGAAACTTAAAGCCAGATTTGCTGTGTTTCTAAGCTATGGTGCAAGTGCAAAGCAGAAAGGCCAAACCGATAAACATCTATAAACATCTATTTTGGTGTTTAGCACCAGCTGGAAACAAAATCCACAGCAGGGATGGGAATGCAGCTTAGCAGAGAAAGCACTGACCAGAAAGCTATAATAAAGCAGAACTTCCCACCACAAATCACTGCTCCTCATATCCACAAGATTCCTGGAAAGAGCACGATCTATGAAGCCAGAGGGAATTACACTTTATAGAAGGAGGCCAGTTATGCTTATTTTACACACTGCTGAGTGGATTCAGTTTAGTCAGAGTAAAGAAGTGTTAGCAGCAACATTGGTTTGTTGGCAAATAAAGCTGTTGCCAAAGGATCCCACCTGGGACAGGCTGCTGCACTTAAGTCAGGGGCTGTTTTCCTTGCCTTGCCCTGGACCTTTCACTCACAACTCATTGGCAATGGAAGAGTAGCTTCTTCCACTGAGGCAACCAACATCCATTGGGAAAGGGAGAAAAATTATCCTTATTTTTTGAACCAAAAGGATTTTTTTTTTTTTTTGGATAGCTGGAGTTTAATAATGAAAATATTGGGAAGAATAGAACATGAACCATCATTTCACTCTTAGTTCTTCCCCGGGCATTATACTTTGGGGCCTGGACATACTGAGGTCACTCTTGTTTTCTTATTATATATTTATGTATTTATACACAGTCTCAGGATAAAAGAGATGTCCCAGGATCTCTACAGGCAGCAAGATGGACAGAAGTAGGTTACAGGCAGGAGTAACATAAAGCTCAGCTCCAGCTGGGGAGCTCATGGAAATAGTCTGCATTTTCTTCTAGTGAGTTTTGAATTAAAGTTTTGCTTTCTTTTTTCTTTCCTTAAATCTGTTTTCAATAAGTGTGGAGCAAAAAAGCATGAAGATAATTATAGCTGTCTGTGCAAAACAGAAATGTCAGACCTCACATTTCCCAACTGACCTTTCATCAGATGAAAATTCCCACAGCAACATTCCCCAAGCACAGAGTTGGGAACTATGAAAATTTGCAAAACAGCCTTCTGTCCAATAACTTTGTTCACACAGCAGATGCACAGGTGGGTGTTACTGTGATTTACATAGGAGAAATAGCTTTAAGGTAGTAAAAAAGTAATCAAACCTTAAAAGCTGTTCTATGAGAAAGCTTGTGCTGAGCAATCAGAGAGCAGCCATGCTGAGGGACTGCTAGTGAAATCTGGCGTGCTGGTCCTCTGAGTGCAGGAAAATGAATGACAAGAAAGTCAGATAAAAATGAAAATGAAATATTTGTACAACGTATCTTGTCTTGTCTGGCTCCTCGCATTGAATCTCAAGTGCTGCACTGAAAGTCTCCTGTGAGGGGAATGTCCCTAGGAAGGATGAAAGGGAAGAGGTTCTCAGTGACTAACACTGGGATAGGAGAGTTGGCTTTAATCAATAAAAAAATGAGTGAAAGTCACACAAAATCTCAGACTAGCTGGAAGCAACCTAGTACTGGAGATCATAAAAACAATACTTTTTGTTCCCCAAAGTGCTCCACTGGCGAGATATGCAAATATCACATGGTTCATGTGCTGCCGGAGCAGAGCATGGAGGAATGTGTGCAAGTACTTTCAGTTGGTTTGGGAAGAGTTTTGGTGACTCCCAAGTTTTCATATCTGACTAAAACTCACCCTGCAGTCACAGGTCTATCATGCCATTTTTCCTGGATGGGTACACAGAATCCCAGAACTGTTTGGGTTGGGATGGACTTTAAAGGTCATCTCATTCCACCTCTGCCATGGGCAGGGACATCTTCCACCAGACCAGGCTGTTCCAAACCCTGGTGATAACCCTGGTGAACATGTCCTTGAACACTTCCAGGGATGGGGAATTCACATCTTCTCTGGGCAATAAGAGATTTCCCTCCAGGAAATACTCCAGGCAGGAATCAGCCACAACTGCAGTCCCTTCTCCCTAGAGCACGTTCAGCCTCCCAGAGCAGTTTAGGGAGCTGCCAGGTGTGCCAAGGTGTCCTTCACCCCTCTGTGCTGTCCCACAGCGCTGTCCTGGTCTGACAGTGGCACATCCTGAGCACCATCCTCACTGCCCACCCCACGTCCCAGCCTGACCAGGAACACTGGGGAGCACTTCAGAGGAAACTCAGAACCAGTTTCAGATTTTCAGCCATTTCAATATCTGTTACTCATTGATTCTTTACGAGAGGACTGGGCAATTCCTAAGCCTTTCTCTTGTAACAGATCCTCAGCTGTTCAGGACACAACTCCCCTGAGAGAAGGGCAGTAACTCTTTGCAGCTGAGCACCGGGCCCACTTTGTAAGGAAAACATTCCTGGTTTCCTCTAAGAGTTAGCCTTCAGATCCAGGACTCTTTTTCCTCTTTAGTGTGTAAGAAACAAAGTTCTGTTGGGCACTGTGTGACTACAGCAGTGCAGTCTGAAGGGCCACACGTCCTCCTTCACCCTCAAACCAGACTTGTCCTGCAGTGTCCTGTCACTCTAACACAGCCAGGCACCCCAGGCTCCATCACAGACCTCCTTAGTACAATTCCAGCAACAAAGGTGGGCAGGTTTGACCTTTTCACACACATTGACATGTTATTGATGCTCCTAATTGCTGGATTAAAAATGTAAAGGAAATGTGTTTTCTTCCACCTGTAGAGTTGCTCTCCAAAAAATTACCACCTCTTTTATGGAAGTGTTTGGTTTTCACAGAGTCACTGGTTCTGACAGAAAAGTTGTGAATTTGTCTTAAGCAGTTAAAAGGCAAGATATATTTAACAAAAAAAAAAAAAAAAAGGCACCAGATCTAACCATAAGTGAATAAAGTGAGAAAAAAAAAATAAAATAGGAAAGTTAATGCCTCTCACTCTCTCTCTAAAGAAAAGGATATGGTTGAGGTGGGATTTTACTCCTTTTACATTTTGCACAAGCTTACCCAGTCATTACATTTCTGAGGGTAGCAAATCACATTTTTATTATTATTTCTTACTCTGTATTTTCATAGTGCCTAAAAAGTATTCCAATATAACCTATAAAGTATTTTCATTCATCAGAGCAGGAAAATAAAAGTACAAAATGGGGTTTGAAAGAAGAAATACTAAAATATTAATTCATCATTATCAGTTTTGACCACCACACTCTGTACCACTCCCCAGCCCATTTTAAGTTACATCACAAGCCTAGGACGATTCTGAAACCAAAATTTAAAATCTAGACTTCAAGTGAAACAACTGCAGCTGCACTTTTTATCCACATCTTTCTGACTTATTTTGGTTCATCCTGCTCCTAAGGGTAATCCACTGAAATCAGATGGAGCACTGGCCCAAACCTGCTGCCTGAAAATAACAAAACCAAAATGTAGCATTTATTTTCCACTTAGTAATCAAGCTTTCCCCTCCCAATTTCTTACAGAGCAACGTAATTTCCAATGCAAAACATTTTCATTTTCTCAAACAAAGTGTTGAGTTCTGGAAAGATTTTACTGTTAAAGAAAAAGCCCTGCCAAATTGTTTGGGCTGACAGCTGGGGGTAAGGTAAACCAGGCTGGGGATTTTTTTTTGCAGGACTTTGACAAAATTTTTAAATCCCTGCCATTTTCTGATAATTGCAGTGAAAACTTCCACCACTTCCAGCAATCATTTT
This sequence comes from Corvus kubaryi, assembly GCF_017639235.1. Taxonomy (NCBI): domain Eukaryota; kingdom Metazoa; phylum Chordata; class Aves; order Passeriformes; family Corvidae; genus Corvus; species Corvus kubaryi. The sequence goes on along the minus strand of NW_024581134.1, from coordinate 5,309,232 downwards.
GGTAAGAGTGTTATATAACCCCCACAAGCATTCCTTGGGAAAGCTCCCACTGGGAGTCAGCGATGCCCTGGGTGTTCAGGATCATCCATCACCATGGGTACAAATGTGCCATGGCTGGTGCTACACCCAGAGCCCCCCTTTTTCCTGGGTTATATTGGGATAGAGTCATTCCAGTTGGTTTTCCTAGGTCTGCAAGCCACTTATGTAGCACTAAACATGGGCTCCATCAGAGACATTCATGGCAGAGAAATAATAATTACAAAGCCCCTACACTTGCCCACTTGTGTACTGCTGTTTGCATTAGACAAGGTACAAATCTTCTCAGAAGTATCAAAATAAGAGGTGATAGATGATGGAGATAAAAGCAAATGCAGGCCTTTACCCCTGAATAGGGTTCCTAATGCTCCCTCATCCTTGCCAAAGTCCAAGTCTAAATAATCACATGGCTGTGATTTATTATCCATGTATGGCCACATTCTGAAAGTCCCAGGGGGTCTCTGTAAATTGCAGATGTAACCACAGATTAATGCTCATAATCCCTGGTAAAAACTCTGCAAAACACTGCTATAGCCTAAAGAAATTCTCTCACTAATATTCCTAATCCTTTCCCATTGGACTATACGATCCTTCTGTGATTTTCAGGCAGTCCAGCAGTGACTAAACAATATTTATGATTTAATTCTGCTGGTTTTCCTTTCCAGACTAGAGGACTTTTAAAAACTTCATTTTAAGTTACACCCGCACACACAAATGCTCCCTCCTATAAATCCAGGAAATGACCAAAAGAAAAAATGATAAGAAACAAGAAGATGCTCTGTGTCCTTTATTGCCTCTCATGCCACTGCATACCCATTTGGAAACTTGTATTTCTTGTCAGGCACTGGAAAACACACCTGGGAGCATTAGTGACCTTCCACTGCTGCTGCTGTAGCATCACACCTTCAACTCCAAACTCACAACCAGCAGGACAAAGAGAAGGAAGAGCCTTTTATTTTTCCCCTTTTATTACATCATACTTAGTCCTAGTCTTTCTTGTCAGACCGAAAAGCTGCCAGTTTTCAAGTGTCCCTCATTAACTTTTAAAACCTAAGCTCTGCTAAAGTAGAGTTATTAGTTTTTTCCTGGCACTGCCTGAAATTGCAGTACCCACATAAGAGCACTAAATCCTAATAGCTGCTCAAAGCAAAGCAGGAAACAGTGCTTAGTGTGAGAGGTGATATTAAATATTCCTACACAATAGGTTCTAATGGGTGGGAATTGGAGCTGCAGGTGGTTGTGGGTGCTTTTGGAAAGATGGTGATCAGGTTGTTTCAAAAGAAAATTACCTTTAAAAGTCAAAGTATAAGAAAAGACACTAAATAAATAACATTTCTGTTGTTTACAGACATACAGATATCTTACATAGATATGCAGAATAAATTTCATACTAAAGAAAGGCTGAATTAAGGGGATTACAGGAATGAGGGATGGTAAGCACATATCTTTAAAGGGAATCCTAAATAGCAGTATAAACATAAACAGGATGCCACAAGTCAGATTCTGTTCCTCCTCAAATCCCTCAAGGGCTCTGCAACACCATCAGTTTGACATCTGTACTTTCATTCTCTATGGGGAACCTAAGATTTAATTAATAATTGTCTGGAAAGATCAGATTGAAAGATGCCAAGTCAAAGATATTTAAATCTCTTTTTGACAGAATGTAAGACCAAAAGATTCTAAACAATTTCTACTGATTTGTTCTTCCTTTTATCGTGGAATTACAGCCACCAAAGCTCAGACTTCTTCATATTTACAGATTTGCAGCTTCAGTGTAACAAGAACGGTATAAAATTTAGTAAGCACCTTGTTTTGAAGGTGTCTAAATGCAATGACCCAGGAAGCAAGCAGCACAAACCAGAAGAAAAAGCCCTGTTTTCAAATAAAAGGTCTGGCCATCAGCTTTCTAAGAAGCTGGACCTCATTAAAGTCAACCATTTCTACGCCTTGTGCTTGTAAAGGCCGGTATGTGGACACATCTCTCCAAGAACTACTGTGCTGGTCTTGAAAATAGTTCTGTTCTTCTCTTCACTTAAAAGGTGGCTGTTAAAATGTGCAGCCAAAGAATGGTCCTGCTGAAAGGTTCCTACCCATCTTCCACCCAGTCATGTGGAATCTCACCAAGACAGACTTGCAAAGGATGTATTAAAAACAAACTATTATAAGTGCAAAATCCAGGAATTTATGGTGCTGCTGAATGAAACCACATAAATAATTCAATATTAACAGGACTTTAAACCTTCCTAGATATACAGAACCTGATAGAAAATGAACTTCAGCACCTGACTTTTACTTTCAAAAAAGTAATGTATCTTTTTCCTTCTTTCCTCTTGAAACTGATCCTCTTTCCTTCCTTTTACTAAACTGGTAAACTGCCAAAATCCCCAGACTGGAGTCCTAGATCAATATTCTATAACCATTCCCTGGCAATGATGTCCTTAAGGAGGAGGAAGGATCTTTCCCTGCTTTCACAGTGCTTTCATTTCAATATCCTGAAGCCTGCAGTAGACACCTTCTGACTAAGCCAGCCAGATCCAAGCACTTTCTCCTGAGATGAAGGCTGTACTTAAGTTCAGGAGAACACTGGGAATGTTTAAGAAAATAAAAGTTAAGCTGAATGTCTCAAAATACCTCCTTTACACCTGCATTTCACACTTCTCCCTGTGACACCTGCTAAGTGAAGAAGGGAAGAAGATTCATGAGCACGCAGACAGAAGCTTGGAGTTGCAAGAAAATATAGGATATTCTTGGAAAATGGCCTCAGGTTTAGTTCTGTGGTACACCCAGAGGCAGCACAAAGCCAGATGAGGAGCTGCCCTTTCAAACACTGTCTGTGATGTACAAAGAGATTCCAAACAACCCCAGAACTTCCTACCCCGCGCTTGGAGTTTCACACTTACATACACACACACACTTTTTATGAATAGATTTTTATTTCTGGAAAGTTGCTAGAGAAGCTGAGTGCCTGACAGGGTGTGCCAGCAGACGGCGACCCACAGGATCATCAGGCTTGGAAGGAATCCCAGATGGGTCAACCCAATCCACCATCCTCCTTCAGAGCAGAAGGGAGCTCACTATCCCTGAACTCCACCCCAAAAGGTGAGTGTCAAGCCTAGCTTGGAATCTCTCACCTGCTGGGGCCGGTCACCTTCCCCAGAACCTCACTGCACTGACCCTTCTCAGATGCTTTTTCCTAAGCCTTTTCTAGCCTTATTGCCTAATCAAAATAATTAGTCCCTGTCCTTTCCCTAACAGTACTTAAATATGTTTGCAGACACTTACAGTTTTCTTTTGGTCTAGACTGAATACGACCCTTGAATTTTCCACAGAGATCCCAAAGGTTGATGATCTCCCTGGGGCTGAGAGCGGGGCCTGGCCACAGCAGGTAACAGCTGCTGGGAGGACTCAGCCATGCCCTTGAATAAGCCATCAACATAACCGTGCCACTCACAGAAACAGCTTCAAACATTCCTCACTTTCATCACATTATGGGGAAATTTCAGTTTCTCCAGACCCACAACCATAACTTATTTATTGCTGCTTTGCCTCTTGAAGCCGTCTGCTCTTAAGAGAAGTGCATTTGATTCTGCTGTAATACATGGGCTAAAATGTGCATCCATACTTAAAAGCAGTTTGAACAAAGAGGAAAAACTTCAGGGAAGTATACCTAATAAAAGACCTGAAAGATCCTGACCTATTCAGTTTGTCAATTAAAAAAAAAAAAGTAAACATTTTGAACACAGACTTTAAGAATTACTTTACAAGGAAAGAACAAGTCGTGCTGAACTTAGCAAAGGCACAACAAGAGCAAGTGCTCAAGTCCTACATTCGAACTAGAAATGAGGTGGAAATTTTTCACAGACAGGTTACCAATGAATGTGTCAAGGTCTCAGTCACGCAGGGTTCTTCAGTCTAGACCAAGATCCTTCTAAAAGAGGCCACTTCAACCACACGTGTAATATTAAGGACTGTTTATGCACAAGAGATCATAATATTAATTTCTGGGAATCAAGTCCCTGTTACACAATTTGCAGGTTTCCTCATGGGAAATCAGCTACAGAATAGTTGAAGACGGACTAGGCTGCTGAGCTGTGAATTAGCTTAGAAGAAAACACCAAACTGCAATTCTATAAAATTGTATGAAAGGTACTGCAACCTTTTCTTCTCCCACTGGTAACTGAATACCCTGAAGTTCTGGTAGGCAGACAGAAAAGAGAGGAGAGGAAATCGCTTTTCTAAGTAAAATGTAGCCTGAAAGAAAAAAAAACCCATGGCATATTTAAAAACTTTTTCCAGATCTTTTTGCTCCCTTTTTCTCCCCTATATTTTCTGTACTCCTTGAGGAAAACCTGCTGGAACATCTGCTATTACCCTTTCCCTACCATCGTAAAAATAATGCACTAATTAGAACTCTCATCTGATTAAGCACAAGAGCGCCCACTTCCCTTCTGTTGTTTTGTTTCACTTGGTCTCTTCTCCCTCCCCGTATCTGCTCTTCCATCCCATCCCATCCTCCCTGTGGTTTTCTTCTCTCAACCTCTACTCTTTGGTTTTACAGGTTATTGGTTGGCAATTACACATTTCTGTTATTAGAAAGGTTTTCCCCAATTCTTGAATGAACACTTCAGGCAATGGAATTCCTTCCTTAACCTTATTAATGCCAAGTACTACAGTTGCTCTGCTGATCACAAGGTAAATTAAATCAGAATTTTTTGGGATCTAAAAGTGGGTTATAGTCTAAGTACCATTTAGCAATGGAGGGTAATAAATAAATAAATAAAGTCCCACAGCTGGAGTAATTTACGAAACACAATAAGGGAAAATTGGCCTTGGCTGTTAGAAATCAGAGCATTAAAAGGGTGTCACGCAGAACAAGGTTAAGGCCTATTAAAACATTGTAATTTCGCAGCCTTTAACGTTATCAGTATTTTCCACTTGACGCTGCCAGATAATAACTAAGAGTGGACAGCAAACATCCTGCCTTTACTGTCAGGGTATGTGCAGAGAACATCCCCCAGCCTGAACACAAAAAGCCACTCCCTACATGTTGGTAAGGACCAAGAGATGAAACCTCCATGCTGAGGAGCCACTTGAGGTGCTGTGAGGGCTCCATGCCCTCGGCAACCAGATATGGGGCAGAGCCCAGAAACTGCCTCAGTGCATCTCCCTGAGCCTTGTTGAGCAAAAAACAGCAGGATGGATTTCAAGGTTAAACAAGAATCTGTAGGGTGACATCTGGCAGTTAGAATTATCTTTTCTCCTTAAAAAGATCTTATGTTTACCCTCAGCTTTAATTGAAGGTTGGCTTTAGGCTCCTGTTTAGTTCACACACTGATCCATTAGCTAGGGAATAGTTTTGGTGGATGTTTTCCTCCACAAGCTCAGAGAGCAGAGGTCCAGCAGACACCCCAACAGCCAGGGTAGATGAGCAGCACCTTCTGACAAGTCAGAAAAACCAACAGCTTCACATTTTATTCCTAGTGCTGGACAGTTACTTCAGCAGCACTTGTGCTCAGAGCTGTAGGACAGCAGAGCACAATGTACAGAGTCATTGCCATGGCATAGCACAACGTAAGAGACATGGAACCACAAGAGAGTGTCCAAAGGAGGCCACGAGGATGAGGAAGGGTCTGTAGGGGCCTTATGAGGAGCAGCTGAAGGCACTTGGTTTGTTCAGCTTAGAGAGAGGAGACTGAGGGGAGACCTCACTGCACTCTTCAACATCCTCATGAGGGGAAGCAGAGGGGCAGGTACTGATCTCTTCACTCATGACCAGTGACAGGACTCAAGGAATCAGCACAAAGAAGAGGTTTAGGTTGGATATCAGAGAAAAGTTCCTCACCCAGAGGGTGCTGGGCACTGAACAGGCTTCCCAGGGAATGGGCTGCCAGAGCTCCAGGAGCATTTGGACAATGCTCTTGGGCACAGGGTGGGATTGTTGGGGTGTCTGTGCAGGGCCAGGAGTTGGCCTGGTGATCCTAATGGGTCCTTTCTGACTCAGGATATTTTATGATTCTATGATAGAAATAAGACTCTGCAGAAGACCCAACCAGTCTTGCCTGCCCTGCCCCCAAGCCCACTTGCTGGGGCTGGTATTTGGCTTTGTTCAAGATTTCTGGTCTCAGGGCTCCACATTTCCTGGGACCTCCACTTATCAGGTGGAGCTCCTGCAGGACCTCAGTACTTTATTCTCCCCCACAGCCCCTTCCTGCTGGACTGCAGCACTATGGTGCAGTTTAGGTAAAGAATCAGTGAATCTTTTCCCACTATTAACATCAGTAAATAAAAACAGAGCAGCACTTCCCAATGGAAGTGGGATACGTAAAGAAATCTATGGAGAGTTTTTTCTACCTTGACAAAAATTTTGCCTTTACTTCTTTCTTCACAATTCTGTGAATCACTTAAACTCTACTATGCCACAGAAGATGGAAATATTTATCATGGGGAAACTGAGATAGTTGTTAAACAATATCAAAGACTAATAAGGAAAAAAATACAAATAATGAGCCTGTGCTTTAAGCACCAGGCAATGTTGTATCTGTATTAGATGGATGAAGCTGCTGCAGCACTGGATAGGGAGGGGCTGTTCCTTGGCAGGAAAAGGCAGCAGAGGGTGTAATGCTCAGGAACTCCACTATCCCTTGCCCAGCACAACACTATAGTTAAGAAAAAAAAAAGATGGAAAAACAAGGCAAGAAAAGATGATTTTGGCTGAGCACGTAAAGGGTATCTTGAATAAGTGATATTTAAGTCATGTTCTTGTTTATTCTTTTAAACACACTTGTGGTGAGCAATTGTTCACCTGCTATAAATTACAAGTGACTGATAAGTCTCCATTTATGGGTCTCCAGTCAACAGCACTCATGCTAAAAAACCCAACAAAACAAACGCAAAAGCAAAGCCATCCAGAACCAACAGCATTTTTCCAGAGCTGGACCACATAGAAAAGTTTCCAAAGCAGATATGTAGCAGATTTCTTTACAATTTAGTGGCTCAAAAGAGTCCCAAATGGTCAGGCAAATTTCACTCTCCAACCAATTCTGTTGTAGTTCTTTGCTAGATGTAAGTTTAATACTAAAAAAATAGATTAATCTGTATGCTTGAAGCCTGCTCTTTTTAATCTTAATGAGTTATGATTTTATACAGTGTAAAACCTTATCCAGAATGGCTTTAAAAATTGAAAGGAATAAGATCAGAGAGCTGAGAATACGAAGTGGGGTTTTATCCAACATATGACTTGATGTTTCCAACTAGTATTCCGTGCTAAGAAGGCGAAAATGAGCCATTAAAAAAAAAAAAAAGTATTTTCATAGGAGATCTTCACAAATATGTTACCTCTGCTGACCTTTAGATAAAGGTAAAAAGGTTAATGCAATAGTTTGGAAATTGTTAGCCTGAAAAAGAACCAATGACCTTCTCAGGGTTGTTCCCAGATTTCTCAGCATAGCTTCTAATTCCTGGGAGATCATTTGAGCCGTGCAGAGACCTTGCTTAGTCAGAATCAAAATATTTTTCTGCCTTTGTAGTGGCTCTCCAAATCTATAAAATGTGGAGTTTCCTTTTGTTCCACCTCCACCCCAGCCTGGGGAGGGTGCCAGTGTAGGCTTTCATTCATGGGGCTGCAGATTTTCCAACCCTACTCTGTACCGGAAAGAGCAACAGTTGGGATTGACTTCTCCCTAAAACGTCCTCTCACTTTGCAGGGCTTGTCCATCGAACCATCAGCTCCCTCAGTGCATCAAACAATGCAAATTCATTTCATCCATTTACATCATTGCTCAGCTTGGCCAAGAGTTAGGCAACTCCTGATTTAAATTATGGCAGTATTGATAACAGAGACCTAAACGAGGAGTGCAGAAGAAATCCAGAGTTCTGGGATCTTTCCCAGCTCCTTCAATAACCTGAAATCCAGTTTGAGTCAACAATTAGATTTATTTGTGCCACAACTTGCTTTCAAAGTTGATGTTGAGCAGTAAAATATCTCTGGGATGGATGCAAGTCTCAGACACTTTTACAAAAACCCCTTTAGAAGTGGGACAAGGCAGTGCCAGCTGTAAAGAAACATGGAATGACACCTGAATGGGGGAAAACTTCAAAGCAGGACCTTCAGTAGGGGCCAGAATCAGAAATTCCTCACAATTTCAGCCCCTTAGTTTTTCAGATCTAGATTCTCCTCAACCCAAGTTCTGCCAATTTGTCGTTCTGCAAAACACACAGATATGAACCCCAAGAGAGATCTCAGTTTTGATGCGCTGTGAAATGCTGTCATTTAATCCTTCAGTCCTTCTGCCCAGCCCTAGAAGCTGACATTTCCTTTAAAACAAAAACTAACAGTATAGTTACATACCTCATACACGCAGTGTACCCTGTGCAGAAGGAAAAGCTGACAGAACCTGGATGTTGCACAATCTCCTTTGAAAGGGGGGCTGTGAAGATTTATTTTTCACAGTCTCATTACAGCAGAACCAGTTCCTGGTCTCTACCACACTGTGGTGGTGCCAGCAACCCAGCAAAGCCACAGGCTGCCACCAGCCTTTTAAAAGCTCTTCCTGCTGATGCTGATCTTTCCCCAGGAGCAAGAGGAGGGCTGAGGGCAGGATTCAGACCCAGTGCTCTGCCACCCCTGCCAAGGGAAACCCAGGAGTCTCCACCAGGGCAAGCAGGACTGTCTAGAAATGAGACTAATAATGGTGACATGCACACCAACTTCCAGGAGCTCAGATGATTTCTGTGCTCTCCCACTGGCCTGTGTGATTCCCAGTATTAACCACAGCTCACTGGTGTAATAGTGCAAATCCTTTTCCATCTGAGCTCTGTTAAAAAGGCAAATGGTATCTCAAGGAGCAAGTTGACCCCATTATCAGAGCCTTTGGGAGTTAAGAGAGCAGCCAGCAGCGGAGCCAGCCAAAATGCCTGAGCTGAGGCCAGCTAAGAAGCCAGCCAGGCAAATCCAAGGCTGCTGGAAAAATACATCCTGGAGCTTGGTGTCTGGGACCCCGAGCTACTATGCACACCCTGCTTTGGTGGATATGGGTGTTGGCTTGAACAGAGCAGCACAGAAGAGAGGGTGAACAGGAGAAGCAAATTAGAGTTACATAAAAGGCCTATTGACTTTTTAATGACTTTGTTATTTGGAAGTAGCAGGTATATTTACCAGAACATAATCTCCTCTTTTACTGTAAAAGGCTTTTACAGGGAGGAGATATGTAAAAAAGGATCTTACAATATACCCTTACAGAAGTGTAGAGGGCTAGAATAGGCAGCACAAGAAAAGTGGGATGTTCCTGTCTACTTACAGTCTTTCCAAGCTTTGGAAAGTGTATTTTTCAGTCACTGTTGAGCATAATTTCTCTTTAAAGCCAACAGAGAGAAGGCCTTTGCCACCAAAAGCAGTAGAAAGCAAGAAGATTTATTAGCACAAAATGTTACTCAGTCACTTCCAGAACTTTATTAATAAGAAGAAAATTATGTATGATTTTTAACATGCAGTGCAGATGACACAGGACACAAGATAACTCAGAGACAGAGGGCTGTCCTCCCACTGATTCTGGGACTGAACTGCATTTTGAGGGACTTCTGTTGGTGAGATCTCTGCTTTAAGCATAGCCAAACACCAGGATGCTGCCATGGCAATCTGTGAGCACTGTGGAAGAAGTTGATATCCAACTACAATCAGTGGTTCAATCACTTACCTTGCTGTACTGAAGTGCTAACCTGTCCTAAAAAGATAAGACCACCTAATGCACAGAGCCTGGCAACCCCTAAGAAATTATTGATGGAATTAAGAAGACATAAGCCTAGATCACAGTAAAGCTACTTTAAAAAACACTGTTCTGTTTTTACCTCTGCCATCAGGTCTCAGCTCATCACTGGAAAGCTGTATTTCCATGCAATGATTAAAGTCTTGAAAAATGTTTGTTCCAGTGATCTCTGCTCCCTTTTCTGGGGAAGCATTTTACTGAAGCACTGTGTAAGAGGAAAAAACCTATGCCCACAGCAGCAACAAAAATGAGAATGCCATAAGAGTCCTGGGGAACTGAAAAGTAGGTGGAAATATCTGATACAGCTTGGGACTAAACCACAGTGTTAAGTCCACAGCCACTTTTAAGAGCATACAGCTTTTCACTCCTGTGCCATCTGAAGCTCCAGGCATAACACCTGTCCGAGAGCTCAGACTGAGGTTTGGACTCAGCTCCCGGCCTAAGGGAACAGAAAATGATTAAGACATGAGACAGAAGGCCTGCAAGCAGAAAGAAAATAGCCTGAGTTAAAAGCCCACAGCAAAATAGAGGATAAGGTACTCAGAAATGTTTCCAAAGATTGTCAGTGCTTGCAGCACTTCAGGTTGGAGTGAATTAGCACAGATCAGGTGAAGGAGACTAATGCACAAAAATATCCTGTAACACAAAACTTTCCTGCTGTCAGAAATGCTCTTTTTAATCATTAGTACTTTAGCAAGAAAACACATGTGCCCATACACACAAGTTTAACGTTTCTCTGAAAGTCTGATCTCTTGTACTTTAGACCAAATAGAAAACACAGAGCAGGCCAAATTTTGACCAGAATCTGCTGCAAAATTCAGCTGATCTGTGGTGTTGAAAGCCCATTGCTGCTTAAAACAAGTATTTTACAAGGCAGTGAAATAAACTTTAGATAAACACAGGCAACTGTTGCTTTGGCATAGAGGAGACCGACACGCTTCAGAAATATTACTCCTGTTTTCTGCTCCCAAGACCAAGGAGAGAACACCACCGTGCAGAGGACACTGAGACTTCTGGCAGGAGAATGTTACACATTCACAAATGTCAGAACAGAGTTACAGCAGCCTTGAGTGAGCAGGAAGATGAGAGGCCGCTGGAGAAATGGTCTTGTGTCAGCTAAAAGTCATTGAGAGCATTTGTCACGGGAGACTGAATATTGCTGCTTTTCCTGGAGGATGGAGGATTTCCAGCAGAAAGGAAACATGGGGATGTTTCATCTGGCTCCTGTGAAGTTCCATATAGGGCTGGAAGCTGTATAAACCTGGAAGAGTGTCTGGGAATGTGGCAGTGCCATCAGGGAGTACACCACTGAGTTATGCACACAGAACACACTCAGCATTGTTCGCACATTTTACTACTAAAAAGTCAGGGCGTCAGCCCTGCCTCCAATTTTCAAGTTCCTCCTTTATGGTAACACTCAAGAGTGGAAGGATCTTCATAAAGACACAAAATGAACTGAAGCAATGGAGCAATTCAAGGTATAATCATTAATTTGCTTCTGCTGAAGCGACAACCTCTGCCCAAAAGACAACCAAGAGACCCAGGTACAATGAATACAAATCCTTTGGCAAATATTTCCTATTATTTCTTTTGCTAAAGCCTTGAAGTTGCCTTTGCCATGGCTCTCTGGGGATTTATGGGAAATTTCAGTGCTTGAGAGCACCCATTTTTAGCTTCAGTAAGAGAACAGATATTTGGCATTGAACTTATGCTTCCCATATTGCCTGTGCCACACTATCCATGTCAATGTTTGTGAAAAGCAAGGCAGGGCACAAGGTTTGCACTTAAACATTAATCAGAAGGAAAAAAATCAAACCAGCAAATGCTTCAAAATATAGGGCACATCCATTCACATGGAAAAATGTGGTTAATCTTTGCCATATTTACTTTGATAAAAATCACACATTTAAACTAAAAAGGCAAGAAAGAAGGAAGTGAAGCCATTTTTTAAAGTTTGAGTCTTCCTCATGCAACGCCAGAAGTCACAGATGATCACTGCTTGTCTCCCATCTTTTTTATTTGGAGGTTTCCATTAACAACAGACAGTTACATCAAGACCTGGATGAGTACTTTTCCGACTTTAAAAACCAAACAAAATATACTCAAATGTAATCCACTTCCATATCACTGTGAGGAACAAAACACAAGAAGTTTGCCAAGCAGAATGCTGAGGCAATTGGACAGCAAAAAAGCATTTATCAGCATAACTTGAACAGGTTGATAACTTCAGAGCCAATGTAACACCTTTTTGGTAAAAAATAATCAACTTGCATTTATTGATATTATTTGCAATGGGAGATAAATGTTAGGTATTTACTTTTATGACTGTATAATCCATGTACTTAACCATAAACTGCCCCTTTCACTCATTCATTTCTCTCACTGTGGGTGACGAAAAATTTAAAAGCAACATTATCATATCATTTGATCTAATGGATCCTTTTTTTTGCCTTCCACATAAAATTTTCAAATTTATATCTAACCCAAAATATAGAGAGAGAGATCTGGAACAAACAAACACTCAATTTTTCATGGAACCAGTAAATAATGCATTTTCTAATTAGCTGTATATTTTATTAAAGTTGGAACTCCCTAGAACTACAATGGGAGACCCAGATCTTTTTAGAAGGACACATGAAGTTATGCTAAACACACATTTAGGAAAAAAGGGATCGGTCACTGAATCTGGGCCACAGAAAAGTGACCATGAACTTCTTAGGTAACAGTGTTCTAAAAAGAACTCCAAGCCTCTCTGGATGCAGTGGGTCTCATTATCAAATATTTTACAGTTGTATGAGACATGAGTCAATATGAAAACACTGGGGTAAAAGCAGAGCAAAGGAGTATTTATTATCATAGAATCACACAACGGTTTGGGTTGGAAGAGACCTTAAAGCTCATCTCATTCCATTCTCCCTGCCAGGGGCAGGAACACCTTCCACCATCCCAGGGTGCTCCAAGCCCCATCCAGCCTGGCCTTGGACACTGCCAGGGATCCAGGGGCAGCCACAGCTTCTCTGGGCACCCTGTGCCAGGGCCTCTGCACCCTCACAGGGAAGAATTTCTACTCAATATCCCATCTAACCCTGCTCTCTGGCAGTTTAAAACCATTTCCCCTTGTTCTGTGACTACAGACCCCTGTCCAAAGTCCCTCTCCAGCTCTCTTGGAGCCCCTTTAGGGACTGGAAGGCTGCAATAAAGTCCCCTGGAGCCTTCTCTTCTCCAGGCTGAACACCCCCATCTCCCACAGCCTTTCCTCACAGGAGGGGTGTTCTAATCCCTCCTTCGTGGCCTTTGAATGTTTCAGCTGGCTTTTCACTGACCCTGCCAATCACTGAGTTTGTCAGAAAAGGAAGCTGATTCTCCCATTTTCCCCAGATAATCAAACCCTACCCATAAGCAGTGCTAGGAGCAGCACACCACCAGCGTTACCTTCCTTTAAAGGGGTTTTTCCACATTTCCATGCACATCTAATTACCCTGCCTCAACAACAACAGCCAAAATAAAAATTGGAAGGCTCCACTCCCTCACAAGGAAGCTGCAGTTGTGTGTCTGGAGCCATCAGGACAGCTTTGGGTGTTCATCTGGCTCAAGTGCACACAGCCCTCACATCCGCCCAGCTGTACAGAGGGATCATGGAAAAGCAGAGATCCGCCCGGACACGTACACCAGCAGTGAATGGGCCCTGAAGGATTTGATGAATGAAAAATGCTCAGGATTGTGAAGTTTCATTTGATTTCCAGTGCTGAGGGAATAAGGTTGACCTTTTGGTTACCATGCAACCTTGGAAAGTGGGAGCTGGGAGAGCGTGTGTCACCCCAACAATGGGCTTGAGTCAGCTCTTGCTCAGCATCTTATGGACCAGCTGCTGTCTGGACACATGTCCTCATTTAAAGCTGGTCCCCTGCCAAGGAAATAAAAGGCAGTCAGAGCTATTTCTTCCTGAAAATCGGATTAAGGCACCTTGGAAGAAAGGAAGGATTGTATCATCTTGCTACACAGCTACAAAAATCAGCTGAAACCCAGGAAACAACACTTAGATAACTGAGACAAATGAACTGCAAGTACAAAGGGCCATCACAGAATTAGATCCTCCCATCAGTTTCTCCAAGGGAAAAATTCCCATCAAAATTCAAGAATCAGAGCCTGATATAAAATGAAAAGTGTTGATGGAGCTTTATAAACCCCCCAAGAAGAGAAAATGAGGCGTTTCATCATCCAAAAGAGACAGTCATTTCATACAACACAAAACAATTTAGGTCTGATAGTAAAAAATCTGATGCAATTTCAAGGTAGTCAATGCCCTCAGCTAGGAAACCACCACTCACAGTATTAAAAAGCAGTTTTTAATAAAAAAGCCTTCCATTTTTAGTATCTACTTCACCTCAAAAGCCATTTGACATGCAAATGAATACACAGGCACTGAAAGACTTGAGGAGAATCTCCAATATTAATTGTCAACTTTTCAGCAATTCAGCTGAATTTCAGCATTTGATATCCTCAAACAGGAGAACAGGATTGCAGCCAGAAGCCTCTAAATAGTACAAACATTTGTGCACTTTTACAAGGCAGGTAAAAACCTAAATTATGTTGCTAATTAATTTTATATTTCCTTTGGGTACCCAAAGAAACCTGGAGCTGCTCAGCAATCATTGAATGATGGGCTTTTGCCAAGTATTCAGGTATGTTATTAACAGAGCAAGCCAGAGGAACTGAGATCATACTTTCTGCAATACCTACAGGGAAAAAAGTCAAATTCAAAGCAAGCTCATGCAAAGCAAATATCTACATGAGGCAGAAAGGGAGAAAGGAGCACCAAAGCACCTGAGACATTTAAATACATGTAAAAAAGCCCTTAAAAACATTTCTCCAAAACTAAGACAACAAAGCCAAGTCTAGAGTTCAATGGCAGCGAGTACCAACCTACTCCAAAGAAAAATATTTACAAGCAATTGAGAGCAAAACGTTAGCTTGATCAACTTGCAAAAGATACAAGGTATGATTTGCACTATGCACACATTGTCCAAATAGGCTACATCAGACTTAATTGATTTTTGTAATTGAGCATGGCACAGTAAGCCAAACTTTCCTACGTACCTGCACTGTGTAGGTGTGATGCCCTGGAGAGAAATAGACAGGCAGGACATTAAACAGAATATTTTTACCTTCAAAGCTGCTTCCCTGTCTCCTTTTAACCTGCACAGTCTTTTTTGTTTTCCTTTAAAAGATCTTGTAATTCAATTGACGAACATCTGTGTTCATATCAGCTTTTAAGATACTTAAAACCCTAATTACCCATACACAAATATTCACTTCTCTCTGCACCCACCAGGGTAAAGCAGAGGCCTCTCTTCCTTCATTCTCAGGGCACAAATTAAAGCCAACTCTCTTTTCTTAACAAGTTGATCTGTTCAGCTTATGTTAAATGGGTATCAACTATTAACCACAATATGAATAGCTAATAAAAACCGTATTTTTAAAACAGATTTTTAAAAAATATATCGATAAATAATACTTTTTCTCCCCCACAAAGCCTTCAATCACCAGTCCTCTTGAATCTACCATGTGGATCTATTGCTTATAAAGCTGTATTCTTTATAAGATTTCCAGTTTTCCCATCCTAAATCACTCCCAAAATGAATTCCAGAGCCTACACTTATCTCATCATTACAAGAGCTGGAGTGGAACCTTTGGCTTTGTTGAGCAATCAAGGAAATCCTTACAGAGGCAGATATTCAGGTAGTAACTTTGTCTGTAATTCACAACCAGGCCCCCTTTCTCTGCTGGGAAGGGGATTAATATGGCAAATCCAGCTCACCACTTCATTCTGTTTCAAAAGGGCCAATATTTTAAATTGCATTCTCTAAGGGAAAATGTAACAATTTATCCCAATCCTTGATGCAGCATATTTTTGTAAATACTTTTGCTATTTCCTTCAAAGGAAAGAAAAACATCCCAAACACCTTGCTCCACCTACACTCCAACAGTTGAATTTCAAAGGCTTTGGCTTTTCCAAAATAAGCAATGCAAGAATTACCACCAGCCAAACATTTTGAGTCACTGTTTTAAGATTGGGTCGATCACAATCAGCTATTGCTGAAATTAACTGGTATAATTCCATTCCACTGAAAGAACTTAATTCCTATTCAGGGAATATGCAGGTTCCACTACCTTCATCTCCAGGTTTTATGAGCTAAGAAATCTCTCTTAATTGCTGAGAGACTGATGCAGGGGTAAGGTTCCCCATCGCTCTGCATCCTCTGCCTCCACTCAAGCCTTGCAGCAGTCCCAGAGCCCGGAGGAGAGGCCAACGTTAACAAGGTGCAATCCAGCTCCACGTGTTCAGAGACTCCAATAACCAGCTGAGACAAAGGGCCTGGAAACGCTTACGGGAAAGAGTGGAGCTGTGCATTAAACCACACCAGCTCCTGCTTTATGGGCCCCGAAGAAATGGACAGAAACGTGCAAGTGCACAGAACATTTGAGGCGCTCTCCTGCCCGGGATCTGCCGCGCTGCAGCGCACGGCTGGGTTCGAGGCAACTCTGTTCCCATGCCAAAATCGTGTGGAATGCACAGAGAGGTCAGGACTAGGAATTTATGTGCTTTGCAGTTATTTAGAAATTACGGGAAAGAGAACTTGGCTGTTCCTGCCACTGCACAGGTGTAGTGAACTCAGAGCGCTCGGCGGGTCAGACTTTTTCAATCAAAATTCCACTTGGTCAGGAGCAATGGCTCTGTGCATGTGAAAGGGTGGCTCAGTCTGGGGAGACAAACTGAGGGATCACCTTCAAAATTCTTTCTTTGCACCACCTTTCCATCTGACCAAAAGCCAAGTCTAGGCTTTACGTTAAAGGACAATTATCTCAAAGATATCTAATGATAAAGAATTTAGTCTATGCATGTGAAAAAACCCCTAAAAATATTACTCGAAGTTTTCATTTGGTTATTCTCTTCAGTGGAACAAAACCACTCAAAAAATCATCACAGGAAGCATCATTTGAACCCTTAGCTGAATAACTAGTGAAATGTTTCATAAGCTGAATGGAAGAGCTCACTGGCTGCTCTATCCGTAAGCAAACCTGCACTCCCAAGCCTTTATGGCTTTGTGCATACAAAGAACCTGACTGATTTACTCTTACATTTATTGAGCAGAATAAAAGTGTGGTGGAAATGCAGATGTTGGGGGTTTTTGCCAAAAAAAGGACAGGAAGATAAAAATACAACAGGAAGCAAAGTGGATGATGGAGGGAATGAAGGAAATGTGAGAACATGCAGTAAGAAAACAGAAAAGGTGCCACAGTGAAAACCAACCCAGACAATCTCCCAGGTATGTGTTAGGGTGGCTCTGAACAGCTCTCACCTACGTGTGACTGTCAATTTTTGTGCTCTCAATTCATTTTGCATGAATCTCTGAAAAAGACTATTCCACATCACAATTTATCAGGAACTAAACACAGTAACAAAGGCTATAACATTGAAATTAAGGAATTAATTTTTCCTTCTGAACATAATAAGCACGTAAGAAATCCTTCTGGGTTGATGGCAGCTCCTGAGGAGTGTCCCAAGGTGGTTTTCCAAAGCAGCACACGGCTTTGTTTGTGGGCACAGCAGCAATCTTTCCACAAGACAGAGTGTGCTACTCCAGTAGGAATCTGTCAGTGCATGGAAAGTTAAGAGTGTCTGGACAGCCCAGTGGTGGGTAATGCGATACAGATGATTTCACCTTTAGGTCTCCAGTTCAAAAAAACTCAGCCCAAAAAGTGTCATCACCTGATAGTTTTTACTGCTTCTATTTACAGTACAAAATTTCCCAGAGGGCCAAACTGAGATCGAGCCTCTCCTCCCTCCATCCATGCTCTAGGGATTGTGTCTGAACTAAGGAACAGACCTTCTCCACAGATCCCATGGTGTAAACAGACTGCAGATATGAAGGAAAAAAAGCACAGAAGACTGAAATGTGTTGTCAAAATTCAGTGAGTCAGACATAAAAGTGAGTCTGACTCCAGAGCTGACGACATTGTTACTCTGCTTTTTGTGTCAGGAGAGTTTCTCTGCCCAGCCCCACAGGCAAAAATGCACATGTGCAGCAAGATCTCAGTTCCAGGATGCATCAAACTTCCTAGACAAGGACATATTTTTGTTTTAGCCCATGTAGACTAGGGCTGACACCTCCCAGGAGTGCTGGGCTCACTCCACACAGGCTGCAGAGGTGATTAGTACACAGAGGGAGCACATCCAGGATTCCCAGACATCCAGCAACATGGTCTGAGCTACCCCTCTGAGCGCCTGGGAATCCTCGGCAAAGGTTAAAAAAAACCCCAAAGAACAAAAAAAACCCCAGAAAGCCAACCCCGAAGTTAATTTTTACCTAGACAAAGTATCCATATCCAAGGTATTATAATCTGATAAAGCAGTTTATCCTAATTTTAATAAAAAGAGCAAAAATCCATGATCCTACTCTGCTCTCCTAAAAACAGGACCACCTATGATCATAATTAAATATAAGATCAGAAAAGAAACTTCTGCATGAATCCTCTTCCAGCTCTAAAGATGGCCTTTCCAGGTCAGGCTGGCAGGGTGGGCAGGGATCCTGCCACAGCTTAGATCACAACATCCATCAAACTCATTCATTCTAGAAAGTCACAGCCTTTCCTCAGTAAAATAATAATTTTAAAAAGCATTATTAAAAAAATAGTAAAGCCTCAAAAATGAGGGAGCCCGTTCAGAGTAAAGCAGCGACAGCATCAAAGGGTTATCTCTCCATAAATATATATATATATATATCTCACCATATTATATCTCTATATAATCAACCACCTCATCTCACCATTCTGCAACAACAAGCAGTAATTCTATTTCCAGTGTAAATCATTTCAATTCTGACATCTTCACTGGGGACTAAATAACATGTGACCTTATCTAACTTAAATCTGGTATTAATTTTAACAAGGAAAAAAAATGCTTTATGAAATTCAGGAGCTTAAGGGTAACTGGGGGGATACAGGTCTGCCTCAAAGGGTAGCATATGGATTTAATTTTCCCTACATTTTTCACCAAATTCTAGGAACTACAGTAATGTTTTGCTATAGGGTGCCACAAAACTAACTCAAATCTTGCCTAGAAGAATCAGGGTCTGAATGCTGCACTGGGCAAGGGAAATTTGGAACATTTGAACAACAATTGCTAAACCTTACACCAACTTGATTTCTTTTCAAGCTTTTTTACATAACTTGCAGAACCTTTAAAAAAATAATTGCCTTCTTTGAAAAGTAGGAGTATGATCCTATTATGAAATATAGATAAAGCCTGGTTCTGCTTCCAGTTATGTATTTAAGTGTGGAATGAAATTCAGGAAGTTAAGCTGCTATGATCATAAGTCTAAAAATTGATCCTTCATGAGACCTTTGATATAAAGTGTTCAAGGCCAGGCTGGGGCTTGGAGCAACCTGGGATAATGGAAGATGTCCCAAGGGGTTGGAATGAGATGAGCTTTCAGGTCCCTTCCAACCCAAGCCATTCTTTGATTCTCTGATAAATGTAGTGAGTGTCAAAAACTTATAATAATAAAATAAAATACACAAATTCATCAACTGTAAGATGAAATCCCTCAATAAAACAGTATTTTTTAAAATGGTTATTAACTTATTCATTAAATCTGGGAAGAAATGAGGCAAAGTTCACATTCTTCCTTCCCACTAGAAGGTCACAGCTCATTTTGCAGCTTCATCCACTGCCGTAGACTCAGCTATTACAGCTTCCATCAGGAGCTGCACTGTCTCCAAGTTCATGGGTTTCTATTGGTAGGAAAGAGGATGAGACCTGGAGCATCTCACGTACCACAACAAATCCAGGACAAGCACTTTGTCCTACTGCAAGCAGACACAGCTCTCCTTCAATTCATGGTGCATCAAAAAAACTCAGCTGAAAACACCACCATACATAGGCCTCCAAAAGGAAGGACTCCTTACACAGCATCTCTCCCCTGTGCCCACCAAAAAAAACCCCAAACAATTCAGGAAAGGCATCCTGCTGGACTATTAAAGAGCTTGGAGCCAACAGTCAACACATTAGGTAACCTCATTATCCACTGCCTAGTGCCAAAGGCAAAACAGGTGTGAGGATACCAAAGCAAGAGGAAAGCACAGCCTGTTAATAGAAATCTGCAATTTTAAGGGCATTAAAATATTTCCAAATGTTCAGAGAAAAGCCTCACAGTGGAGCAGACATTCACTAATGGAAAATAAAGGAAAATTGTGAACTGCTGGAGAGGTGCACCATCTTCAAGATACAGCTTGTTTTTCCCCTTTTTGGGTTCAGATTAAGCTGAGACTTAAGGGCTTGAGTTTCCTTTTGCTCCCCAAAGTGTGGGACAGCAGAGAACAGTCACTATCTTTGTGTCACATTACTGAGTTTATCATTTCGGGGGGATGGAACACCATGGCCTTTTTGAGGCTCAGTGAATGAGACCATTCCACAGGAGAGGTCATATCACATTCACCACCTTGTCCCTTCAACTCCCACTAACCCACCATTTCCAGTTCAGACCTGGAAGTCACTGCTCTCAGAAATGACTGCTAAGCAGTAGCAAATTCTGGTGAAGTTAGTGGAATTACACAACTGCAGCAACAAAGTGAGAATGAAACTTTTTCCTTTAGCCACCACAACAATCAGACCCTGGAATCTCTCTCTGCCATACTGAAGTATCTGGGCAAGAAAATCAAGACTAACAGAGTTCCAGAAGTCATAGCTCTACATCACTTTGATTCTCTGATTTCCTGAGGCATTTAATGTCACAATTTTCAGTGAATTTAGTTTTGTCCATTCCCTCAGTCCCCACGTTCGAACGACACCATTCCCTTCCCTACGAGGTACATAAAAGCCTAAACATGGCTCATGATGAGCAGTGCTCTTAGGAGACTGGAGGCCTCAGATTTTGTTGTTATTAATAACCACTTTCATGAAAAAGACAGCAAGTTCCAGAATAATAATGTAAAAATATTCTTCTATTGCAGCTTTGAATTCCAAATACAGCTTATTTTCACCATAATTTATTTCCACACACCTCCTGCAGATGCTGCAGGACACACTGATGGAATTTTAATTTCAAAAGATACCTGATGCTCAGAGCTTGCAGGATGAAGACCACATGGGTTTAATTTATAAATTTTACTTATTTATTTCAGTGAAGCTATAGGATTTGCAGAGGGGACTTATGCTGGAGAGGATGATGCATGCATGTGAGGGGAACACTGCACCTCCTGAGAGTTAAAATCCCATAAGAATTATTTACTATCATTTCAGATGCTGTTCACATTCAAAACACAATAACAAGGTTTAATTAGTCTTTAACAGCCATGATAAATTGGCTGGCAAGGATATACATAGAGAGAGTGAAGGACAGAAGGGAAAAAAAGGAGCTTTGACAGCATATTACTTGCAAGCTGTCTTCAAAGTGTGGTTTAGTGGTTTAAATGGAAAACCCAGCCCAGTGGAGCCTGGTCCCTGAGCTCAGCCATGCCATGGCTGGGTTTCTTGGAATTGTTTGCCGAAATAATTTAGCAACATATTTTGTACATTCTTTCCTTGCCTGTGAAAAACGTGACAAAAAGTTGGAAGTTTCTTATAAACACTTCAGTGGGCCAGTGGGAAAGGCTGTGCCAGCACGACATGGGTGTCCCCTCGGTCACACAACAGCCCACAGGGCCAGGGGTTCTTACACAGCCACTTGGGAAAAATTCACCTTGCAGGGAAACACTCTGAGCTTCAGACTGTGGATCTCCTCACAGAACTGCTTCCAGCAGGTACATCTGCTCTTTAACAGGCAAGCAACACAATTTCATTTACCATTTAACAAGAACAAAGTTTCCTACACTTTTTCCACACTTCCACTATCAATGTGCTCCAGCACCAACCTCTGTGTCATTATTTCCACAGAGTCATGTAGACTGTTTTATTGAAAAAATCTTTCCAGAAGTTTTTGTTGAAACACCACTTTGAAGACAATCTATGTACAGCTCAAATGCCACATTTGGGTTTTTTTCAGCTGTCGCTGTATTTCTCCTGACTTTTAAGAACTTGTGAACATTCTTCCAATTAAAACTCTGGTCAATCCAAAACTGTGACAAATGTAGAGTCTCAAGATGCATCTGAAGCGAGTTCTAGGTTTCCAATTATGTTAACCTACACTTGTGCATTTCAAAACGGCTCCTTCAGAAGCTGTAAAATCAGGAAATAAATAGTGAAAAAATATATATAAAACCAGCACTGAGGAAAGAAGAATAATCTCTGTATCGAGCTTTCTCACATGGATTTAGTGCAATAATTCAACTCCTCTTATCCTGCTGGGCAAAGGTGAAGGAATGGATTAAATGAGAACTTTGCAAGGGGCCATCAAAAGATGATACAGGCAACAACATTGTAGGAACACGACAATATCCATGGCTGTTGACATGCTGGAAACCTGCACACTAAATAATGCTCGCTAAACCTAAACTGGAGTTAGAGTCATTTAGAAGGAAATTCTCTCACAACAGAAAGTGCAATGGAAATCACAGCCGAACAAAACGACTGCAAGTAAATGCTGGCAGCGAGTCCCCCCTTCGCACACACACTTCTCCAATGTTTCTCTTGACTGACTCTTGTGCTGAAATGAGTTCATATGACAAGTCTGATTTTTTCCTCTACAGATCACCACACTTTTCCAGCACAAATAACCCTGAGTATAAATCATCTACTTGCTGAAATGCTTAGATTGGCATGTTATCTCATGTAAGAGCAAGGTACCAAGATCTCGGTTGTAGAGACGTGGTATTTTTTTTGTTAGGCAAATTGCACGGGTCTTTTCTTTATATAATGCTTCTGTAGGACATTCAACATTTTTTCCCTCCTCTGATAAAAGATATAGACTGATAACTCAGTATGTATGTACTGCTCTTCACTCATGTGTTTCAAAATGCAGGTAATTATCACCAATTTAATAATGAAAATCCTGATAAAAAGATCTTTCTTCTCATTCCAGCAGTAAAACATGGAACAAAATTTGTGAGTCTGAACACTCATTCGATATATTTTCCAAATAATTTACATCCCATTATAAAATAATTAGGCTGGCTCAGACTACAAAATGACCTTAAGGAAAGTTCAGGAATTTTGGGTCCTAGGATGCGTACCAGACTCCCACGCCTGCTCAAAACAAGTCTTAACATCAACAGTTCAGCGAACATTGACACTAAAAATTTCTGTGTTTAGTCCTATTCACTTCAATCTCAGCATTTACTTTCTCTAAGATGGCCCTTGTTTCAGCATCCCCTTTCCTTCCTTCCCCCAGTCACATCTCCCAGGCTCTCCAGCTCCCACCCTTTCCTATCTGTCTGGAGAACAGCCAGCCGTTGACACTGTGAGCCAGCTCGTTGGTGAGATGATGCCTCAGAATGGGTAACATTTGAATTCTGTATATTTATCTTTTTGTAAGAGCACCGATTCACACATCTTTCCTTTATTCAACTCCTTTTTTCCACAAAACTTGCAGAAACCTAATTCCTTGGAGATGCCAAGCTGAAGAAGAATACATGATATCATTCTGTCTGGAGACAGGGGTGGAGGGAGATGGGTAACTGTCTTCAGACACATCCCTGGGCTGCTGCAAAAAGGATGAGTGTTCCATGAGTAGGATGAGAAGAAAGAAGGCTGAATTTCATCACAAAACATTCAGCTTAGGCATGTAAGGAATTACCCACCAGTTGTAGCTTAATTAACTAAATTGCCGATAGAAGCTTGGAATGGCATCACTGGGGCTTTCAAGAACAGGTGAGTTGAAAGGGCTGGAAGGAAACCAGATGTAGGTTGGTTGTACTCACTTGGTGGGCAAAACACCTTAAGAAGCCACCCATCCTTGTGTGCTGGGCCTCAGTTCACAGCAAGAGAACAGGACAAACACAGGCAGGGCACAAATCAGCACCAGACACAGCATGAAGAGAGGCAGGGATCTCTTGGAGCGGGTCCAGAGGAGGCCACAGAGATACTCCAAGGGCTGGAGCCCCTCTGCTCTGGAGTCAGGCTGGGAGAGCTGGGGGTGTTCAGCCTAAATGGTCTGGGGACAACTTATTGTGATCTTTCAGTACTTAAAGGTGGCCTGCAAGAAACATGGGGACTGTAGCTCTGACACCAAATTAAAAGTTTAAATTCCTAAATCTATGGGGAAGGAAAGAATCAATTATAGTCAGCCTTTGAAAATCAGCTTGGTTCATGTCTTGCAGTCTTTATTCAGAACTGCCCACCTTTTTCTCATCACTGTCCTCTCTCACTCAAAGTCACTGAATATTTAGCTAGGAGTTTCTTTTGTTGCTGTACTAGTACTGGGCTTTTTCCTCCCCACTTGTGTAAAATTATTAAATGAATCAGTTTCCCTTTAAGAGCTGGATGACCCTGCCAGCTTAGCCAACATGAAGCATTTCCAAAGAAGTTTCTTGCTCATCGCAGTAAGGAACAAAATATTTTAAAACCCCACACTTCAAAATCCCAGATGGTCTTGAAGCCCTTTTAAAATAAACTGTGTGAGTTTACAGTCAAATCTGCCCAAGAAAATCTTCTAATGGAGACTGAAAACTATAAATGCTCTCAGTTTATTAAAAAATGATTTGACACCAGCACAGACTATTTCAATTTTTTCCCCTCACATTGCAGAGCTAGACACACTTCTCAAAATATTTGCTTTCAACAAAGTGACAGCAGCCCCTCAAGAAGTGTTATGTATGAGCCAATATTTGATTTTTTTTGTTATATTTCACATTATATTGTCTGTTGAACAAGATGTTTTAAAAACATTAATGTAATATAGAATTTCAGACTCTTAATCATTTTGACAGGTTTTCTGAAACTCTTCAGAGCAGCATTTGAGTAACGACCCTGTGCAATAGACGGCACTGAAATGGGCAGGACTGGGCAAAGGGGAGAGGAGGGCTGGAAAGGTCTCTGCTCTAAAACACATGCATTCATTAGAAGAGAAAAATGCCTAGAAATTTGGCACTGGGAAGAGTGTTTAAATGAAGTCTGCCTGAGGGGATAGCCCTGACTTGCACTCTTACCAACGGGATGGATATCATGTGAACGTTAACAAGAATTACGTACCGGGTTAAAAATCTCCCCGTAAGAAACCACAACACCGTGCCACGCTCTGCACCACGACAGAGACAATGCCTTCTGCAGGGAGCTGCCTCCAGAGTGACTCACAGCCTACACACAAACACCTCCAGACAAAAATGGCAGCAAGCTGAAACAAAAATTCACTCTATTGTGTTATTTTGGGATGTTCTCTAAAGGTGAACTTGGATCCAAGCTTAATTAACAAATAGGCAGGGTTTCTGCTCAGCTTATTTTGAATGCTTATTATTTTACACCTCAACTCCAGTTTTTCAGTGTGTCTTCATCCCAATTCTTTAACTTCTACATTCAAGTCTTGCATCTTAGGTCTCTGGAAGGACTATTTAAATGCCAGAGTCCACATGCCAGTCTATGTGGTCCCATCTGAAAAATCCACAGTTGAAAGACAGCAATGGACTCAGAATGTATGTAGTTTTCCAAACCACAGTTATTCAAAAAAATACTTGGGGACCAAAACAAAGCAACCTTCATTCACACTATAGAAAAAACCTGTATTGGCCTGGAGCTTTTGGTATTCATTTTTCCCCATAACTAATTTCAAATATCTACAAATAAAACACATAGTCTTTCATAAAAGGATCTATTATAGCTCAAACACCACAATAGGGAACATACACAGAGCTGTCAAATAGGATTTATAGTTTTTTTGCTCTATGTACTTCCCCTTTCAGAGAAAGTTTGAATGAAAAGGACCTCATGCTTTGCTTTTCAAAACATTACAGTAAAGCAAAATAAACTAAAAGTTTAACATAGATTTTTAGTGTACATTGCAATCCAATGTCACATTCAGAAGGAGACAATTCCCTAACAAACTACAAGTTAACCAGCCACCTTCACACCCATTGTTAACTTATGATAGATATTAATATTCTGTATGAGCTGCTTCCCCAAGCAAACTCAGCTCCGATTCAGCACCTGGAGGCTGATGAAATTTTGCTTTTGCCCATTTTCACAGCTGCAGCAAACCAGCCAGAGAAGGCCGAGCGATTAACCTGAGGCTGCCGAGTGAGTCAGTGCAGCAGGATTACAATCATTAGCACTCCTGGCTGCCAGGCTCAGCCCTGCTTCTTCTACTACCACATACACAGCCCTCACCAGCTTTGGCACACAAAAATGATGGACTAGTTAATGTCAAGCAGAGAGAGTAAAGGGCAATTTTCCCTGGACAGAGCAGCATCAGTGCACTCAGCCTTGATGTGTAAACAGCCGCCAGCCCCAGCACAGCTCTGCCAACACATCTCACTGCTGGCCTGTCGAACCCCAGGGTTTGTGCTGCAGGACCCTGTTGAACACAGACTGCCTGCTGAGCCAGATGGAGAGGTGGCTGTGGAACTAGACAATTAATTGGAAAATTCAACACCAACCTGCACCTGCAGCCAGCAGTTCACTGACACTGCAGAAAGCAAAGAGAGTATAAGCAAACCAAGCCAGAAATTGATGGTGTATTCAGCTCCTGCCCACAGCAATACCTGACTGTAAACACTCACCTGTACTGCAGCTAGAATGACAAAAACAACTTAATATGAAGGTTGCTTCCATGGTGGAGATGACAGCAGCTCCACATCAAGATTTGGGCAATCTTACTTTTTTTTAAAATCAAAGTTTAGTTCATACACAGCTCTGATTGCAGTGTCCCTTGCCCTGCACCACAGAGCTTTAATCGGGTTGGTGCCATCTTTCTGCAAACAGGGGAGCAGAGGCTTTGCTCACTGAGCCCACTGACATCCATCCTGCTCGGGATTCACAGCTCGTGGTGCCCATGACCTGCAGGCTGGAGTTTGCTCAGCTGTGTCTCTGTGGGATTACAGGCAAGGGGTCACAGTATGTGAATCCAAAATCTCATGAAAAAATATTCTCATAACCCAGTTTTGTACATCCAAGAACCTGGAGAGCCCTGGAACTGTCATCTTTTTTCAGATTTGTGAGTGTTTTTCTGAAACAAAGCTCCAAAGCCTCTGAGGGTCACCTACTGATGGTTTGTGATATCATTAATCAATCACATCTAATACACTTGACTTCCTGCATGAAAACTAGAATCAGTTTCACTGCATCGATTCACTGCCAAAATCCTGCAGCTGGTGTCACAGGGTGGTGGCATTTGTCAAGCCACAGCACCATGTAGGAGACAGCTTTAGCAGCCAACTTACTCTGCTCTTCAGCCAACGGCGCAGGATACAGTGGAAGATTCAAGAACCACAAACAGATGGGAAATATATCTAAAGTCTAGAAAAGGTAACATTTATCTTATACCAGGGTTTAATTTATTTCAGGTTTTCCTCAGGATGTTAGAGGTACAGCTCAGAACAACACAAACCTGCAGAGATGTGAATGTAGGAATCCTAAGTACTGTCTGTGTTTTTAAGGATCACCCCTGGGAATCCTGGACATTAGCAGCAAAGTGGAAGAGTCAGGTGCAGACCAAGACAGCCAGAGTCACCTGCTGCTCTCTCAAGGCCACTGTCTCTCTTCATTCTCACATTCACAGTCTCTTGAAGATGGGACTTTTCCAGAGTGACATCTTAATCCTGCTGCTGCTCCAAGGAATAATATCTCCAGAGACTTCAGAACTCAAATGAATCCTGAGACAGCCAAGCATGTACAAACCAAGGCAGAATAGCAATACTTGTTCATCACATTTTATAGTAGGATTCCTCAATAAAACTACTGAATAAACCAAATAATGCCATTTATTTGAAAAACAGTCCTTCAATTCAATCGTTAAAAGAATAATAGAACAACAAAAAGAAAATGAGCACACTGCATAGGCCATTATTTACAAGCCATCTGTCCCATTTCAGTCCTGGGCTGGTCTTTTAAGCCACATAAATCTGCCACCAACTGGCAAGAATTTTTTGGTTCCCAAGCATTCAGTAGTCCCTAGAGCTCTCAAAATTGAAACTGCACATCAAGTGCATGATCACATCTACAAACTATATGTTCTTCCCTCAGCCATCCCCCTTTGGAAGGTTCTGCATGGGGAAGAGAACCAAGCACAGGCTAACAAGCAGAAGGATTGCAACAGCCAAGGAGAGCCATCCACCCCTTCACCAGCTCCAGATCAAACACTCCCAGGAAGGGATCTCATTCCCAGCTGACAGAGCCCACACAACAAAGCCCTTAGTCCTTAATGAGTATTTGTATTAGGAAGAGTCTAAATCAAGTGCTTAGATGGCAGCGAAAGTACATTTATAATAACAGGTTTTTACAGAGGAAAGGCCAAAGGATTTTCTCTAAGTTGCACAAGAAGTGGACATTTCACCTGCTCCCAGGTGTCTGCAGTGACCCACCCCCATCCCCAGCACATCCAGTCACCCACCTGAGGGAATGTGGGGCTGAGCCCACCCAGTCCTTAGGGACACAGGGCAGGGACAAACACTTTGCAGCCCCTGCTGGGACTGATTGGACGCATGGAAGGAGGCAGGGATGCCTGGGTTCTTTTTGGCCTAGGAAATACCACCTGCAGCTGTGAAATTCACTGAGTGGGTAAAGGAAACAGGTGCCGAACAGGAGCAAATGGTTAAAATGTTCCCTCCACTGCAACACATGGGAAGTCCCTTATTCCAACAGGCTGCAGTGAACCTACCACTGTCAGTACTTATAAAATGGGTTGAAGAATTTTTCTTCACAAGGAAGTAAATCTGATTTTTATCTAAGCTGGCAGTAAACAGGGTCAAATATTTAACTGTTTCTGTGGCAACTTCCCCACTGTTTCTCAATTATTCATTTTTTTTTAAATAATGCCAACAAAATCAGAATGCTGCACAGCTACAGATCACAAGGATGTGAACAAAGGTGAAGGGGGTCCATGGCAAACACCAACTGCCAAATGAGAAAAAGTAAATGCTGATTGTGATTGTAAAGAGCAAATGGCGTTACCAGATAGAGGAGCTCAGCTTCACCAACACTGGTTTTATTGTGCATGGTTTAGTCAAGTGATTTATATGGATTACACCACATTTTCCCTTTTTGTAGCTTGCCTTGGTAATCAAAAAGTCTTTTTGTAATTTACATTAATAGCTTTGCAACATTGTGGAAAATATTAAAAAAGACCTTTATATTTTTGGCACCTCCTACTTCAGAGGACTGCACACAATCAAGGCTCTTTTGAACCGTTCCAAAGGGTTTGGCAAGAATTTGAGGTACACCCAAAATGTCATGAAAGACCCTGTACAGAATCCTCAGAAAAGCTGGTCAGTGAATGTCCAGGTCAATAGTTTTCTTAGGCCCGAGTCCGCAGCACGTCCCTGCCAGCAAGAAAAAACATTACACATGCAAGTCACTTCCATTATCTTAAATCACTAGGTTTGAATAAGAATAATAATAATAAGACACGTTATGGAAGTGTTATTTCCACAGTCAGTGGATCCCAAGTTGGGGAATACTTTCAGGCCATAAAAGGATGTCACCACAGAAGATTTCTGAACTAAATCAATTAAGAACTAGCACGTGTTGCTGCCTCAACAACACAAGAAAACAAAGAACGGCCAAGTGAAGTATAGTAACCCAAGGATGGAACTCAAAAGCCTGAATTTTTGATTGTGTCTACTATTCTGACCTTGGACAACCATTCCCTTATTTTCCTATCTCTATTTTCTTATCTGTATTATCTCAGAAGAGGGTGATAGATTGAGAGAGTGAAAGGATAAAATGGAAGTTTTGTAAACACAAAGATGTTAATTGATACTGAATTTGTGTCGATGCACCATGCAGTGCTGGCAGTGATCTGCAACACACTCACAGCTCAGCCTAGTGACAACTGCCATAAAATTGCCATCAAGGCTGTGATGCCAGAAAGAAAACAAGAGGAATTTTGGTGCATCTTGCCTGTCAATTCATAAAATAGTACTTAATTACTACCCCTCCAAAGAAAAGCATAAAGTGCAGGACAAAATGCCTGGTAAGAAAGAACAGGAAGTGTGTGAAGCTGAATTCATAGTCCCAAATTCCAGCTGAAGACAAACTTTTTCCAAAACTTCCCATCAGGATTATGTGTTTCTATCACTTCTGTAAATGTAATTATCTCGCTTTTCTTCCACCTCATCCCTGCTGTCTTTGTGAGCTTCAGGAAAATGTGAATCAGAACAGGATCGGTGCCAGTCCTGGGCACTAAGCAGAGACTCTAAAAGGTATTTACCCACACACTGTGTATTTGGAACTGTTTAAAAAATTGCAAAGATAGATTTTACTCCCTTTTATTTTATATTGGTACAAGAGAATGCAAATATAACAACTAATGTAAAATGCACCAAGAAATACTCAACAAAATTCTGATTCCCAGAAGAACTGGTGATTTCCCATGTGATTCCCAAACTCATGAGGAGGCTTTAGAGCACTGGTTCAGTTTCCTAAAGAAGATGAACTGAGAAGAGCCACTAAGAAATACCTTTCTGCTTTCCAAGTTGTCAGTCCCCACACAGGGAGAAGAACAACATCTGACCTCAGAGCTCTCTCTCCTCTGTGCTCTGCCAGGGCTGTCCACACCATAGGAGGATGAGGTAGAACTTGCAGCAAATATTTGCTATCACTAAGGTACCAGGCCTACATGCAACCAATGCCTACATTTTCTGGTTTAAGAACATAAAATTAGAGCTTTCGTTGTTCAGCTGGAGCCAAATCTTGTTCCAAAGATACACAAGACCTATAGCAGCTTCTCCCAGGGCCAGGATTCAGTAACTCTAGGAGAAAGCTAGGGACGTCTAGAATTTCCCCATATACATATTTCATTTTACACACAGTGAATCATCCTAGAAAAACGCTTTCCAAACACTTTGAGACAAGCTGGATATGTGGTATTTGGATAAAACAGTATTTGAACATCGTGGAATAAGAGAAACAAAATGGATTTTTACAGACTGACCCAGAAGAACAGTTGTAAAGAAA
Source organism: Corvus kubaryi (assembly GCF_017639235.1). Lineage (NCBI taxonomy): Eukaryota > Metazoa > Chordata > Aves > Passeriformes > Corvidae > Corvus > Corvus kubaryi. Next base: position 5,278,395 of record NW_024581134.1, on the reverse strand, counting down.
AACCCCAAACCTTTTGTATCTTAGAGATGGATCTCTTTCCCTTGCATTGAATATTAAGCAGAAATAATCAGGCAGGAGAATAAACCTACGTGTTTAAAAATGAAGCCATAGACACCAGCTCCCCTCCTGCAGGATGACAGCGATCAGATCTGTAACTCCAGGCAGCAGATAAAAGCTGTGATGAATTAGCACCACAGAACCAGGCACTGAATTTTCCTGGTTCTCACTGTTCTGCATCACTGGATTCCAGGAGTTAGTTAAAATCTGACTACATATGAACAGGATTGACTTCCAAATTTTTGTAGCTATTAAGATACCAGTTACTGTTAACATCTGGATCAGCCCAGCTTCAGAATCCACCCAAGCCTGAGCTAATTCCGTATTTAATCATGTTAATTCCAGCCTTAACAGTGACAATATGTAAACCTTGTCCACATGCTGAACAAGAAAGGGAGGCAGGAATTTCTCTCTTAAAATAAAATACCAGTGATTAATAAATCACATGTTTATATCTCTTCGGAGGAATACTTCTAATAGAAAGCAATTCCAGCCAGAACATTCCATGCCAAATCAAATACTCATATGAAAAGACAACTTCTGCCAGTTCCTATGTCCAAAAAAGCTTTGAAAATTGGAAAAATGAAAGCATTTGCCCTCTTTCCATGAAAACCCAGAGTGCTGGGCACCAGGAAACAATGTCCCCACCAACCTCCAGTAACTGAGGTGAATAATAATTCTAGAGTTATGAGAAGTAATTTGATGCATTCCACTGTGTGGAAAAAGCAAAAAACCAAAACCACCACCAATGACAACAACAACAAGCAAACAAAAAAAAGGCAGCTCCTTTTGATGCTGTAAAAACTTCTCTACAAGATGTCTGCATTGTGTAAGAATTCAGATTTCTTTTCCCCCTGTATTCTCCAGCTGAAGAGAAGATGCTTACCCCTCCCTGTTACAGGGGATTTGTAAAAGCTGTCAAAGCCCCAGTAAAAAGAAGGCAGAAGCTATTTATTTATTTTTAAAAACTGAATGTCATTTTCCCTTACTCTATAGAAAGCTTATGAAGATGATCAACTTACAAAGCTCCGTTTCAGAAATGACTCCCAGGCAAGAAGAGGAGCAAGCAGTTTAGTCAAAGTACCAAACAGAGCTAGTGGAAATTGTATCTTTACTCCCAAGAACACACTCAAGTGTTTTCCAGAAATACTAGAAAAACTTTGAATCAATTTGAAATTTAAACAAAGCAAATCAAACAGCCAACAACCATTAAAAAAAGCCCAACTACACAAACCCACAAAGGCATGCAGAAACAAAAACAAGCAATGGTGAAAATAAAATGTACCATAATTGACAACCAATGTTTTTAGTTCTATCTCCATTTATCACCGACCTTACAAACTGCCAGCCCATTTAATTTCTTACATAAATACAGATAAGATTGATAAGGACAGCCTTAACAAAGAATACAAAAGGCTTAGTGGCTTTTCCATGAGGAAGTCAATCCAGCCCCACACGCCAGTGAAGTCATGGGCTCTGGAATATATCCCTTATGTTGTTTAGAGTATCTCCCTCTCAGGTATATAATTTATTTGAAATCTTATTTTTCTGTTTAAAGTTTCATAGCCCCCTGGTTAGGCTCTCATGTCCATGCTTTATTTTACAACACCAGCACCAGTATATACACATTTGGAGAACCATTCCCAAACAACACTTTTGATTTCAGGGGTTTGGGAAGGGATGCAGACACTTCCTAGTATTTTTTTTTTTTTTTTTTAACCAAGGAAAGTAATTTTGCTGGAAAAGCATCTCCCAACAGACTGGTTCTCAGTCAACCTTCACCAGTAAAGGGAATCCGAGATACTTCAAAGTTGCCTCCGCTCTCCAAGGACAAATCCATCACGTAACACGGCCTCAGCTCCAGCCCATTCTTTACCTCCTGGCTTGTCCCTGCTTCTCAGTGTTTTTTCTCTACCCATTGTTCCTCCACTATGGCAACTTTGAGTTTATAAACTCCATTTTGGTATCAAAAGCAGACATCACACTCAAACGAAATCCTAGGCTGAGCACCCAAATAGTGAACATTAAGTTCCTGACAAAATTATCTCATTGACACAAACTTGGACTTTTTAGACCAAGCAACTCTGAACAGAGAACCCGGCAAAATATTTAACAGAGAAACATCAGAAGTCTCATCATTAAAAAAAAGAAAAAAATCCATTGCCTGACTAATTTCAAATTCTCTAGAAAAAGAAAAAATCCACCATGCCATAAGTTCCACTGCACGAAACATGAGCCATATTGAGTCAGTCCTGGCAAAATGTGCAGGAAATGCCAAGAATAAGTTTTGATGGAAATGTTATTTAACAGAATTACTGAGAATGCACTGATGAGAACTCTCTAATGGTACAGAGCAAGGAGGCCAAACAGAGTTAAGGAAATGCTGTCGTGTCCTCATCATTGTAAGGCTTTAGAGTCTGCTGCAGCAGCAGCATCAGCAGCTGTGCTGAAATCTTCACTGCAGAAAGACAACCAGCAAAGACCACTGGCACCTTCCTCTGATGGGGAAAAAGACACCTGGAAATGACACCTGCAAGAGAGAAACCTTTCCTTTGGAGGTGTAGGTGTCACATCTCTTCCAGCTGTGTTCTTGCTCTCCTGGCTGCCCAGGGCAGCCTGAGGTGCAACCAGCTGGGTATTTTTTAATACCTATGCAAACAGAAAAACTCTGATCCTTCCAATGGAGCAGGAAGCTTTTTAGTCCACTCCACCCAGCTGGACACGATGTACATTTTCCAGAGAAGGGACACACGTCAGATTGCACATCAGATCAGCTCTGAGGTCCATCCAGCCTATCTCAAGTAATTGTGTTAATTGGAATACATATCCGACACTTCCCTCCCAACCTTGACCTGTTTTCTACTCCATGTTGCTCATCCTCAATAGGCTTCTCTTTCATGAGCTTCCTCTGTCTGTTCTGAAACCTCCCCAAGCTTGGAGCATCCACAGTGCTCTTCAGCAAGTTCTACAGGTCTGCTCCCCACCACATGAAGACCTTCCTTTGCTCCCATTTTGAGTGGGCCCCATCAGCTTCACAAGATAATTCTTTGTTCTTGTATTAATTAAACACTTGACCCACTCTGTGCCATTGAGACTGTGCAAATACCCACCATTTTATTTGCTTCCTTCCAGACTGAAGGCCTTACTCATTTCTAACGCTGAATTGGTTCCACCCATAATTTTTTTCACCTTTTTTGTCCTTCTGTGTTACATATTCACTTTTACGTCCTTTTTAGATACAGGTAGCACACAAGAAATAGGCAAGTCAGACTTTTCTAATGCAATACTACCAACACACAAAAACTGATTTCCTTTCTTCCTCCTGCTGTTGCCAGCGACTGAGGAGATCTTTCCTCAGAACTGTTGTCATCACCCCTAAGGTCTTGCTTCACATTTTATATGTGAAGGCAGTATTGTCATTTCTCCACATGCATAATTTTGTGCAACATTTATTTATGCTGAATTACATCAGCCATTTCATTGCTAAGTCAGTCTCAAAGTATTTCTGAAATTTGTCCTAGCCTATGTCATTTCTCTTGTAACACATTCATACAGCACATAATCCTAAACACTGTGATACAGGCTTAAAATTTTAAGGACAGGGTTTATCTGGGGTGATTGAGGATATTTTTAGAAAGATTTTATAATTAATTATTCCAAAGAGAAAATACATTATTACAGGAGGATATTCAATTCCACTTGCTACTAGAAAAACACATCACAATACAGATTTCCAAGAGTCCTCCGAGGTTCATTGCTCTATTTCAAAAGCAAGTAAGCTGCAACTCCCCTTCTCCCACTGAGCACACACAGGTTTTTTTCTGTAAAACTGTTCAAATAGTTGTACAGGAAACCAGTAGAAAGTTTTGAATGCCTCAATCCTCTACTCCCTAAGGCAGTCAAATGAGCCTTGTAATGGTGCTGCTCTGTGGGGCTGGAACGTCCCTCTCACCTCACAGCCCAGCAACAGAAGCAGAGCCCCAGTCACTCCACCTTTCCACAACACAGGGAATTGTCAGCTTTTCTGCAAAGCAGAGCAGCTTCAACAGGTGAGGAACTGCTCTCCTGCTTTTCCCCTGCTCCACGTATAAGAAGGAGGAACAGAGGCTGGTCCTGTTTTACTCAAAAGGAAGACATGAGGGTTACCAAAGCAGGTTGTCCATGGTTAACTTTTGAATGTTCTCTCAGCACAGCTAAAGGTCAAAACCAGAATCTCACAACACTTAGTTTTTTCTCAAGTTGCCAAAAATTAATTTGGGCTCCCGTTAAAAACATTGGTAGGTCTGAATTTCGGGCAGCTCCTCAGTTTCGCAGTACAGAACCTGCAGTGTGGAACACTTGCCTCAAAGAGACTGTGTGTGCTGGAAGTTTACAGGGGTTTAGGGGAAGATCAAACAAGATAATGAAAGAAATTCAGAGGGGTTTAAGGCACAATCAGTCTGCAGCAGTTCTTGAATTCCAAATTCTTGGGAGAAAGTTTGGGAAAATATCCCTAAAATAATAATATAATATTTTTCTCCAGGCTTATCACTAGGTAAAATGAGGTCTTATGCTACAAGGCCTCACACCTTATCTAGAGTAATTAAGTCCTGTGTCAGCACAAAGGCATATAAATAATGGAGAGAACCCTGTGCCATTGACACCCCCAAGCAGGAAATGCAGCCTGGAAGATGGTTTGGGGTTCAGGCCCTGCAGTTGACTGGTTGGACCAGCCTGCTCTCAGGCTGCACAGTTATCTGCTGGTGATTTCACAAAGACCCTGGAATGTCCAGGTTGCCCTCCCAACCCATCCCAACAGTTCTGTGTTTTATGAACCAGCCCGCTCCTTTGTTTGTGCCCCAATTTCCAAACTGGGATAAGCTTCCACCTTTAAAGCAGTTGTGCATTAAAATAAAGGAAGTTGCAATCATACACATAATCCTTTTCCTGCAGCTATGAAAGGAGATGGATGACTTTTCTCCTTGTGTTATTCTGGATTCTTCTTTACCAACTCTGAAAACTCGAAGCCATCTGGTAGCAGCTATGCCTTGACTGCACACCTGTGCTCAAGCTCAAGTGGGGGAAAGTTCAGTAAGGATCAGACTGTAGGTGCCAGAACATCTCATTCATTCCAGAAATATCTCACAGATTTCGTATTTCCCCCATATCTCCCTGAATTGGTTTGTGCTTTACCCAGAACACACAGATTAGAAGGACAAAGCAATTTCTGAAGCGCACAGAGCCCTCGCTGCTGGGAGCACTGCAAGAGTTTCCATGGATCTCTGTTGATCCTGGATCTGTGCTTGCAGAGCTCTATTGACTCAGGACAAAAATAGGCCTCTGGCTGGGCACCGTGGCTTTCCATGGATATCTGCTCATCAGCAGGCCAAAGCAAACTGTGCTAACAGTGAAAAAACACCATGCTGAGGTATTAGACAACACCAAGCTTAGAAATTACTGCAGCTGCAGGGGCAGCAGAGGCGAGTGCAATTAGGGAATACTCTCAAGATAGCATCTCTGACTCTCTTCTTGTCTACTTCTTACTTTAAATTCAATAAAATAAGAAAGTTGTGTATGCAGGAAGCACAAAGAAGAACCTGCCAACCTGCAGAAGATTCAGGACAGGACAAGTCAAACAGGCCATTAATGATTCTTTTTGTATAGCCCAGCACCACTTCACTGCTGGTGATTCCTTTGCTTTAGTTGCTCTTGCAAGGACACGCATACCTGTAAGTATCCCCCAGAGTTAGGCAGTCTGAAATGCACGATCTCCCTCAAACTTTAAGCTCATTACACTAGTGCTGCTTGCCATAATCTAGCACTGCCTTTAAACCATTGATGTGAGCTTCAATCCCTCCCCCAAGCAGCTCCCACCTTGTTCCCATCTCTCCTTTGGCAAAGCCATGCCCTGTGGTTTCTCCTCCAACTCAGTGCTCAGCCAATGCCCGAGCATGGTTCTAAGAATGCTGTGCTGTTAAAAGCATTATCATTCAAATTAAAGATAGCTTGGGGGATATCTGCAGATAATTGTTTATGACCCCACAGCATTCCCTGCTCCATCCATCTTTTCATCCCCAGAATCACCAGTAAGGCTCTGAAATCAGCAGCATCCTCTCAAATGGCAACATGCAGAAGCTGAGCAAAACCCCAGGCATTTTTTTAATAGGGATAGGACTATAAACGTTAAACCTTGAAATATTTCAAGTTATGTAACTATTTTACTTCTAATAGTATTTTTGATTCGTGTACTTAATCATTGTATAGATTTCATGAGTGCTCAACAGCTGGACAAAGTGCTGTGGGATTTTTCAGCATTAAATCTGTGGGAGATACAATTTCCTTCTACCCCCTCCTCTCTTTATTAATCCATCAAAATGAAGCAATGCAGTATCTAATCTAAATTTAGCTCTCTCAAAACCCTTCTCTAGAAGACATTAGTCACACTTAGATGCCCCCTCTGTAAAATCCAGGGGCACTTCCATTCTCTGCAGGAGAGACAACGCATCTCCTGCAAGAGCGAACTAAAAGGCATTCCCTGATAAGAACAAAAACTTTAACAGGATGCAGTTTTCCAGAAGTGGAAAAAAGTTTTCTTCCAAAAACCCCCCACTGTACAACCAAGCGCAAGTTTCAATATCTAGAGGAACTTTCAACAGAGTTGCAGAATACAGAATTTGTAATTTCCTCATCTCCCTTGAAAATCTTTTAGCAAAGCAATTGAATTCAGAAAGAGAAAGAAAAGAGATTAAGTATTTTTCAGCATGAAATTTAAATCAAGCAAGAGTCTTGGTTTTGGGCAAAGATGAAGAAAAGTGGAGTCTTCCTTGAAGGACAGAGTGCACTGAATGAACTTCCATGAAAATCAGATGGCACTTCCATTTGCTGTAAAGAAGAACATTCTATTACAGAATCACCCAATGGTTTGGGTTGGAAGGGACCTTAAAGATCATCTCGTTCCAACCCCTCTGCCATGGACAGGGATGCTTCTTCACTAGATCACATTACTCAGGGCCCCATCCAACCCAGCCTTGAACACCTGGGATGGGCAATCTACAACCTCTCTGGATAACAATTAAAAAATCCCATCTTAAAATGAAAACTGCAAGGTTATAAATGCTTCTCATTATCTACAGAGGAGCCCAGGCCAAACCCCAGTGTTCCACCCCCTCTACCAAAGAGGGCTGGTTAAAGTCCAAACCCAGACTCACAAGCTGAGCGTGTTTTAAGGGCCAGCTTCGCATGTGACATCACCTTGGAACACAAGCACCCTTCAGTTAATGGAAGGTCTTCCACAGCAGAAGTTTAAAGCAAAAGTCTTCATATGCATCATCTCATTCTGTTCCAATAATTTTGATGATGCTCCATCGTGATATCCAAGTAAGGAATCCCACAGCACCACTGATAAAGGCAGCACTGCTTCCAGTGCAGTAACTGGGCTGTGGTAGCACTTTCGGACCATGTCTAGAATTGTGCCCCTGCTGTGCTAGCTCTTGTAGAATGGAACAAAAGACAGATTTGGGCCAAAGAAATTATCATCCAAGTACTCTAATTCCTATTTTGCATATGTGGGAAGTGATTCACTTGTAATCACTCAGTAAGTTAACAACACAAAGTGGGATTCAGCCAAGCACAGTGGTTAATTCACCAGGGCTTGCAAGATACTGAGATCCTGTAATAAGCAATCTCTAGAAGGACAAGAGATTAAAGCAAAAGACTGTCAAAATGCAACAGTTGCCATTTGCTTCCATACAGATCTACTTGGGAAACTGTTCCTGAGCCAGAGCTGTAATGGCTCACATAGTGCAGTTTTTTCAAAAGCTATTACAGCCTTAAAAATCCCATTGTGGTTATTTCCCATGACTGGAAAACTTCCATGCCAGAAAAACATACTGCTCACCAGCCTGAGGTAGGGGAAGCTCCTCTGTAATTGAGCTGGTGACCAGTTCTTCTTAAGGAAAGGCTTTTGCTTTGTTATTCAAAACTGCTTCCTTGAGGATAAGGAGAAAATTTATCATGTTAGCAGCCTGGTCAAAAAGCAAATGCACAGAAATGCAGTAGCAGATCAGAGGGGAGTTTTCCATCTGGCTTTCAGAGACCACTTGTTGAACAGCTGTGGGGAAAGCAGCTAGGGATTTTTTACTATTTTGAAAGGCTCTGTTAAGAAGAGATAGAAAATACATTGGAGAGGTGTCAAAGGGTACTTACAGGTATTTCTTCCATTTTGATTTCCTTTCCAAAAGAATAGAGTTACCTTCATGGTACAGAAAGAAAGGTTGTACCTGTATTTATAAAGCTGTTTACAAGATTCTACTTTAAATGCACTACTAACATCACCTACAGTCAAGTTAATTTTGAGAAGTTCTATGTTCACTGAAATCTCTTATCATGGTGGCATCAAGTCCAGATACAGGTCAAAACTGACATCTGTCATGATTCAGCTGCTTATGCTGTACCCTTAAATCACATTTAGCAATTCATGTCCCCTCCAAAAAAAGCAGCAAGAGTGCAAAAAACTTTAAAGAGCTGCTAAACTCACACCAACCTGCAATGTGCCCTAAACGTAAAAGAAATAAAGTAAACCTGCTCCTTCCCTTATTTTCCCAGTTCAGTAGGGTTCTTGCATGGAGTTTGTGAATGAAAGAACCAAAACAGTGAAAGAAGTTGCAAAACTTGGAAATCCAGATTATACTGAAGCCTCAAGAGATTCCCCTAGTTTGGATTAGCTCCCAAACTCCTAGATGCTTATTTTAATTGAAGCATGATGAGTTTATTCTTTTTTTCCCCTCACACTGCTCTCTCATCAGTCCATGTATCTCAATCTCTCCATTTTCAAACAACACTATGAGGTAAAGAATCAGATCCTTTAAGCTCAACCTGTTGTGACTTCTTGTGTGCGTGTATACATATGTACACATATATTACATATTCCTCTTCCAACTCTTCCAACTCCAGAGCTTCTCAGCAATTCATTCAAGCCATGTAAAGTTCAGGGGGGAATGGATCCATCGTGCCATTCCTCAGCATTTCCACTCAGCTCATTCACCGCCTTCTGAGCCTGCCCTGAGCTTTCACGAGGAAGCCCTGGAGCAGAGGTGTGACAGGAGCTGTGGAGGCTGCAGCCCATCCCTGGGTCCTGCAGCACTAGATGGCACCCGAGCATTCAGCTCTTCAGAGCTTGTACAGCCCTTTGCTCACCCTCTCTTCCAAGTACAGGCACCTGAATTTTAGTCAGGTCGAGAACGTGGATTTTTCATTCTTTACATGGGAATGTGCCTTCGAAAATACCATCTAATACAGTAGTGCTATATTACAATTAAAAATTTAAAGCATTCTTCTGTTCTACATGGGCAAATATTAGTTATTCTAATTTTTTTTTTAAATTAGAAATGAGCAAGCAGTTTCATTCAATGCAAGCAATTTATAAACAGCCTCTAAATTACAGGGAAAATACTATGCTGAGATGTTTCTTTACTTGATGCCACTAACCAGTCAAGAAAATGTTGCAATTAATTTCTGAAAATCTGATTGCCTCTGTAAACACTGGACAAGTCAACAGAGTTGACAGCATGCAAAGATTTAGCTACCCTGAAACAACAAGGTCTTTGTGTGTTCTGCCAAACAAACTGGCATGCACCTATTTCCAGAGCTGTTGGGATGCAAGGAGGCACTGTTATCTCTAGATAGCACACTGATAAGGAAATCCAGTCTTCAAGCAATTAAGTGATATGGTCAAAACCACAGAGGAAATCAGTGTCAGAGCAAGGAAATGAAGCCATTCCAGGCCAGTGACTTACCCAGGAGGTAAGAACTTGCTCAAAAGTTCTCACATCCAACTGGAAACAGGCAGATTCCCTTTGGGACTCATGCAGAGCATCCAAGCATTTGAAATACAGTACCTAGTTCTGAACAGGATGCCATGATCCACCTGCAGACCATCCCATACAACCAATATTCTCTTTTTCTGAAGCAATGACAAAACAGGGTGTTCTATCCAGTCTCTGAATTATTGCCATGAAACTTTATAATGGCAGAGAAAAGGCAATACAAGACAAGAAACACATTTTAGGTACATTCCAGATCACTGAAAGAATAAAGGATCACAGCAGACAAACACAAAGCTATTTTATGGTGGTATTATGAAAAGCAAGAGCAGTAGAAAAAGGATGGCTTAGGAAACTGAGAAATTGGAAGGGGAAAAAAGGTTATACAGCCAAAAACAAATGTGCTATGGTTTTATTTAAAATAACAAAGAGCAGAGAGGTCTAGGCCTTGCTAATGTTTAAATCAAATGACTGAAACTGATTTTACAAACCCCATGTAAGTTACACCAGGGCACATGAGGTCAGAATTGGACCCAAGGAGCCCAATCTCTCACCATATCAACAAGTTAGCAGGTGGTCAAGACAGTCCAGCTGGAGAACAGGCTCAAATTTTCAGTGAGCTAATACACACTAATCTTTTACTTCTGCAGACCTGGATTCAAAAATCTCAGATCATGAACTAAAATTAGTCTGCTGGTTTCACTCTGGTCCCCATTTGTGAACAGCACAAAACCACCATAAAAAGTGCCATGGCTGGCAATCCCTGAGACAGCCCCAGCTCTGGAAGAGCAGGAAATGGTGTAAGTTAGGACTGAAGCACATTGGCACAGCTGTGTTTGGAATTTTATACTCTCTACCCACACTATGCTTGCCAAAGCCAAATGGTTTTTTCTCCTTGATTTCTCCAAGTGCCACATTTATGCTCAAAAAAAAAAAAAAAATAAGGAAAGGAAAGGAAAGAAGAGACAAGACTGCAGAATGAATCACTGCAGTCACTGATTCACACCGTGCATCTGTGGTAAAGGCAGTGATATTGCATGGGATATAAATTTGCACAGAGTTTGTTTACAAGAAGTAGCTGTGGGTTTGGTTATTTTGGATTCTTTTTCTTTAGCATAATAAACACCTTTTTATCCTGTAATAATGGTGCAGACTGCTAGACTGGGTTTGTAACTTTTGAACTCGACTAAGTCAAGCCACAGTAAAGACAGAAGATGCTCCCCCTCAAGTCACTGTTCCAGCTCAACTGACAACTGACCCAACCTGGAAACATGCTTCAATTTATTAACACAAAATATTCATAGTTACTCATGATAGTTCTCTGTACAAACTCCAGCCACATAAACCAAGGATAATCAGCCACAGGTCAATAAGGAAAAACCACGTCCAACTCCTAGGTCCAAGATAGCATCATGTGTTCACACTGGATCTCAGATAGTTGGAAACTAAAGGAAAGGCTCCTGAACTATGCCCTATCCCTCTAAAACCTTTTATTATTGAGACAGGTTGTTTGTAAGTAGAATTTCTCCGTTGAATCATGAAACTCCCAACCAAAACTGGCAGCGAAAAACAAGGTCTTCGGTAACACATAGGGATTACATAAATATGAACAGCTTTGGGCAGCTATGATATCTTTAAGCTAGCAATAAGGGAACACACTAGACTGAGTTAAAAGGAAATGAGGAAAACTCAACTGATTTAGGAGCTTAATGAATTGTTCTGTTCAACAATTGTGAGCCATAAAGCACATGGCTTCACCACATCACAGCATTAAGTGGGACTGACTGGAATTAGCCAAAGCAGGACCATCACTTGCCAGCAAAAAACACAAACACCAGATAACAGTAGCAAGAGGAGTTGCTGTTAATCCCAGGAAACACTTTCCCCCTTTTGCCAAAGCAGCCCTTCTCCCCAAGAGCAATTCTCACTCCGAGGCCAAGGTGGTGCTCAAATATAGTAAGTAACAACCACCTCTCGTAGCAACCACCTGCTTCAACTCTGCCCCTTCCCCTGTGCTCCAGAGGGACAAGAACCAAAACTATTTCCTCTCCAGAGGAGGACCTTGACTTGGTACGAAGGAGCTCATCCACACAGCTACAAACGGGAAAATGTGCACAGGCAAACCCAGATTCGAAATTCCACGTTCCATGAATTCGCCCGCTTACCCAGACATCACGCGCTCTAAACCACACCGTGTTCATTGTCGGAGCTCTACTTCGAGAATAGCTTCTACTTAAGTTTGTCAGCTTCTAGATAAACATGGCAACCACTCCAACTGTGTTTTGGGTCCTCACTCACCAGTGTACATCCATCACTAAAGCTGGCATCAAAAATCCCAGAAAAGGGTGTTCAAACACAAATAAGAAAGCTGAAAATTCCCTCGCTTTAGTGTGCGAATACACCGAGTAGTCCCTGATAATGGGGTGGACTTCACTGGTTTTTCTATCTTGTAGGCTCAATGCCTCTAGAAACTCCCTCCTTAGGAAGGGGAAAGCCCAAGGTAGATACCCAGGACTGCAGAGCAGAACAAGAGTTCTATTTCTGCAGCAACAAACCCCAAGGAATAAATAACAAATACAACCTGAAACCAGCCACAGAATCGAGATGTTTAAGCTGTACATTTGCAACATGTTCACTCTGTTCCCATTGCTCACAGAAAATATGGAAATCAAAGTATGCTCTCTGTGGATTGAGTAGGTTGGACAGTGGAAGGTGATTTTCAGTGGCCCAATCTAAGTGGGCATGGGAACACTTGGGTTCTCAGAAATGTTTCCAGGGGAAAAGTAAAGAGTGGTTTGTTGTTGGTTTTTTTTTTTTTAATAAAACTTGCAATGATAAAAATGGACAACTCTCTTCTTGAAAGTTCAGCTTTTATTTCATGTTCCCAGTTGTCACTGTTGTTGCTGCAACACACGAATATGTAAAAGCAACAAAGCCTCCAAGGGCAGAGGCCAGGGAGTCCAGCTGATTTCCTAATTAGACGATACAACAAAAATCTCACAGAAAGAGCCCTGAATATAACAACACAGCCAAAGTCAAAAAACAGAGACCCATATTTTTAAAAATATTTTTCATTTACACAGCAGGAAACCCTTCCTGGTAGCAGCTCCCTCCTCAGCCACCTCAGTGCATAACAGTTTGAGCTGAGCAGCTTTTGGCTAATTCACACCACTCTACCTCAAGTGCTTACACAGGTGGGAGCTGCCAAACCTGGCGCTTTTGCAGGCAGCTGTGGCAGGAAAAAAAAAATATCCTCAGACTACAGACCAAAAGCAAAGTAACGAAGAAAGGAAAAAATCAATTGACTTCTGCTACCAAGTAAAAACTTTACAGCTGTTTTAAAAGGTACTGAGCTACCAATTTGCTTTTCTATCACACCAGTTATTAGGCACTCCTGGCTTTCGTGACCATTTTTTGCTCCAACCATTCGTGTAATGCAAAAGGAACATAGGGCAAGCACGATGTGTTTAATTAGAAGTGCTGTTTGCTAAGCATTCAGAGGAAGTTACAGAATGGTGTGTTTCACCACAACGATATTTAATCTAATGAAATTGTCCTTAAAATAGGTTTTGTTTCCTTTACATGACATAAACATGTTGTTCATGCTAATTACAGCTGATTCCCACAATAAGGCAGCTACCATAAAACTAAAACAGAGATACGTGAACAAATCAGCACAGGGTAAACTGGGTTATGAACTTTTAGGGTGCATCACCTGTGCTGTGGGAACACCATGTAAATGTTTTCATCCCATGGTAAATTAAAAGTAGCTGATCCTTACTCAAAGAGCTGTTGAAAGAATTCCTGCTCCTTTGCCAGCAAGTCCTCTGGCTTCGAGCAGATGTGGTCAGAGAGCACATGAGACCAAGTCCTGGCAAGGACTACAAATCAAGATACAGCCATTAAGCAAGTAGAAAATACCAGGCCTGCTTAAAACATTGTAAACCCTATCACAGGCTTCAGTGAAAACACAATTTTGGCTGCTCTTTCTGGGTTAGTTTCTTAGAAACTACCTGTTCAAAATGTTTAGAGAAGCAACCTGGCCACTGATTCAACGTCTGAGTGGTTACAGCAGCCATTTCAGAAAGCTCTGGTCTGACAGTGCTTCAACTCATATTGCTCCTTTGCAAGCATCTTTACATGTGGGAACATTATCTGGCAGCTCAGGAGGACCTGTGGTCCATAGGATTTGCTCTTTTAACAGCAACAAACACATTTATAGTTCAAAAGGCAAAGTCAAGAGCAGGTTGAGTGTGCACAGAGGCATGGATGAATTTCCAGGAGTCTCTAGGGAATTTTGACATACAATATGAAGAATTATAATGACCAAGAATTACCTGAATCTTCCTAGATTACCCAATAAAGTGTTTTTCCTCATATGTGTAACATTTTGGATAATAGCAGTAGCATTTAAAAGAATGAAGAATTCCCTCTGTAAGCTTGGGATTGTGTCTAATGTACCTAAATACAAAGGCTCTGGAACAAACCCTCTGATTACTCAAATCATACTTACTATTGATCCAAGAACTGAACTGAAATTTGGAAATCTGAGTTATTGCAATTAGAATGGAAAATATTTGAACTTCCACAGCTATGATTTCAGATTTCAAAATAAGTGTCAGATATTCCCTTTATCTTCTCAGAAGCAGGTTATAGTGACATTATGCCTTGTGTCCTTCAAAACACAGCAGTTTATCATCAAAAAATACAACCCAAAAACCAATCATCACCCCTTGATCTGAGCCACATTATTAAAGCCTTTAATGCCTGAAAGTGTCTGGTATTCTTATAAAGATAAAAGTCATAATAAAATACCACTTCATTCATTCATTTTCATAGCTACAAAGATCTTTTTTTTTTTAGATTCCAGAAATCCATTTTTGAAAAACAGTTCAAGTTTTGGATGGGCCTAAGCCTCCAGTTAGTGCCTGTATCTAACACCAATTAGACAACTCAGATTTGGAACTTCACATGTGTCATAAGCTGGGTTAGGATCAGGTGTTAAAACAAAATTGCACAAAAATAGTTTCCAACTATCACTCTCCTCATTAAAGACAATTTCTTCTAGCTTCTCCAGTGAATGATTAAGATTCACTAATGAATTCTATGCTCTCCTGAGACCTTTGGCCTTCCTTTCCTGACCTTGCTCTGGAAGTCCAAATTGACTCGTGTGACTCTGTCCAGCCATGACACTGAGACATGTTATAAATCCGAATCAAATACATTAAGTCAGTTTTGCATTATTTGGACTTGAGAATTTGACCTCTCCCCTTTGGAAATCCCTCCATTACCAGGAAGGTCCAACTAATGTTCCATCACATTTAAGTCCTTTTCTTTCTTAACCCTTTGACATGGCTGAGCTCCCTGAGAAACCTCAGGGGGACTGGAAACTCAGATCCCAAGGCAGCCCCTGGAACTGAGCGAGCTGTGGCAGCCCCATTACAGTAAAGCTGTGTTAACACCCCTGTCTGACACAAGAATTTAACCAAAGGCAGCGCTGCCCTGCCCTGCTGACACTCCCCATCCCTGGGCATGGTTGGGGTCTTTGCTCACATCACACAGCTTGATCAAATTTCCTTGGCTGAGCACGTGCCCCAGAAGGAGGTCTGCCCTCAAGTACTGACCACTGCCACGTCCCTCTGGAGAAAAAGGAATCCAGTGCTCCTCCCTCAGCTGCTTAGGCTGAGCATCACATCCCCAGGCCTGGCCAACAGCATCCCAGCAGTGCATAACCCTCTGCACCAGGCTCAGCTTCACTCAATGGAAAAAATCAATAATGGAGAACAAAATTCTAACAAAAGTATTATTTTTTTAAGCGCTTGAGAAAGTGTGCATCTCTTTAGCTGTCAGCTCAAGTATTCTGTTAAGAATTAATTTGTTGATGTTTCCACAGCTCCAGCTTTCCAAAGCCCACACAGGTGGGGTGGGAGAAAAGAAAAGGGGAAAAGGTTTTGTTCTATTGAGAGATTAATTATAATACAGCTCAACAATTGGAAAATATGGAGTGTATGAGGACTACTGCAAAGTGACAAGCATTAACATGTTATTCTATAGAACACTTAGATACTGGGAATATTTTCCAGCTGAAATCCACCCAAGTTTTCTTCTATCCAATTCCCCATGTTTAGTCCAGGAACACTAATGATGAAAATCTAGACAGCGTTACACAGTGTGAACTATTAGATGTACACTGATGATACTTGATTTTATATTGCCTTTGGCTGAGCCAGTCCATAGAATTTAAATGAGCTGAATTCTGGCCTGCATCTGCTGTTGAATGAGTAAACAGTAAATCAAACTTAAGACTTCATTACAGAGTTGAAAGTCTGTCTTCCTCCAGACCTTCTGTACCACATGATGCAATCAAACACATTATTATCTGTCAAGCATCCAAAAATGAACTAAATGACTCAAAAAACCAATAAATAAGACAGTCTCTGCCCCTGTAATGCTTTACATCGTAATATTAAAACAACACTCCCAGAAAGTCCAAATCCTGAGGAATTAATTCCTACAATGGAAAGGGAGAACATGGGTTATACGATATGATAAAGCAGTTTTTCCCTAGATGAGGGTGTCTCTTCTCCCTCATTTTTAGTGTAACCTACACATCCATGAGGTTGTTGTAGGACACCCCTGAGTGTTGGTGTCTGTTGCATTTGTCAATCCATAGGTATTGCCAGCAAACAGTGCTGAATCTCCCCTGACTACTGCTCACTCACAAATAACACAATCGAGCTTCTAAATCTTTAAAACAGCAAAATCCTTGTTCAGTGCAGCACTACCCAAAAATCCCAGCTTCAGAGCATACCCAGCAGGCATCCATCCCTCTGATTTACAAGCCAGCCTAATAAAACCTTGGCTCAGGGAGAACAGGGAGAATCCTCCTGTACCCCAGCAAGCCCAGCCCAGGCAGCAGCTGCTCCCGAGAGCTTTTGCAGAGGCAGAGAATTTCAAGAACACATTTAAACATCCAAGCACAGCTGTACATGTCCAAGACCATACACACAAAAATATTAAACAATTATAGAAACACCCATTATACTTATTACTTACATTCTGCACTTAGGTACTAAGCCTATTATATTTCAAATATACCCAGATTATTTCTTTTTATTAGGAAGGTCTAGTAGTCATAACAAAAATACTTTTGCATTTTGTTAATGAAGACTTGCTAAAACTACCTACTTTTAAATATAATTATTTGGACAATATCAAATAATACAGGCACAAAGCTCTAAATTTCTGCTTTGGTTGTGACAGCCAAGGAGTCCTACAGTGACAGTGGAAACTGAGCCTGCTGGTAGTGACTTTTCTTATATGAAATTAGACCTTCAGCACCTGAAAAGCATATTGAATGTTAAATAGCTCATGATACCAATGAAGAGTATTGATAACTACTTTGAAACAGAATCAGATAAAATTTGGGACTGCATTTTATGAACTCTGAAACTTGCACTACTGCCAAATCATTTTTACACAGGATAAGCATTTTTAAACATTGGTTCTCAGTCAGCTTTAAACATTCTTCATCCAGGGCTCATATGGGGAACGTGAAGAAGAGCTGTTCAAATTTTGTCTTACTCCATTGTTCAAATGCTGCCATACACGTCCTCTGCTGTAACCTACCTGAAATCTTTGCTTAGGACAAAAACTGAGATCTTGATGCACTTTCCATCATCATGCAGGTGTGCCTATAACTGTTGCTCTTCTTTTGTGATTCCACAGCCAAATAGTTACTATAATCTATTGACAGGCATAAATCTTCCAAAATGCTGGTTTTGAATACACTTACCTTAAGAATACACAACATTATGAAATGACATTCTCAAAGTAAAAGGTGCCCACCAAGCTCAGATCAAATATATGCATTTTGTTAATGGCAGTAAGAGTTGTTAAAACTTTAGAGGCTTTGACTGATTTTCTTTCCATACATTTATCAAACAGATTTTCCTTAGTAGATGCAGAAAGCCCCCAAATCACAAAGTACCAAATCAATATTTTCATGCTAGCAAACAGAAATAAGGAATAAATCTGATCATAAAACACTGATAGCTTGATTGATAGAACATTATTTCAGTATGTACCTAGGAACAAAAATTTTACTCAGACTGTTGCCATGGTATTTGTCACTAGAAGTAAAACTCCGAAGGAAAAGTATGTAGCCGTTTTCCTTTCAGATGCAATAACCACAAGGCCAGTCTACCTTGTCCCAAGAGACACGTTATTCCATTAGCAGTCCACAAAATTTCTGCAGGATCAGGCCCTGAATATTCTCTGCTACCAGCTTTATTCTTTACCATTTTTATTTTAAAGTACCTATTCCACCCTACTGGGCCCAGTGGTCCAAATTGATGGAATAAAAGTCACCACATAAAATGTAAGAAATATAAATATTCCCTCTGTTATCACATAAGTGAAGTACATTTATTGGATCTTGGTGGGACAACCCTTTAACCCCCCCCAAAGATGACTGAATTCATGCTCCCTCTTGGACAATGTACACAGAATCCAATCACTTTAACACTTAATTAGTACAGAAGGCAAGGAATACCCAATGCTGGCAGTGAGCAGATCCTCAGCCAAGAGACAAACCCACACAAGAAAAAGTGTGCAAAGGATTCCAAGCATGTAAAGGCACATACATGTGTGTTTACACATGAAACTGAAGCCTCTGAGAGCCACGTTTAGAATTGTGCATGGTTTATTACCATCAAACAGGGTGTAAAAATGCACAGATCTTGGCTGGCTGAAGCTGAGAGCAGCAGCACTAAGTGCCCATAGACTCTGCCTGCCTCAAGAAACCAGTTCTTGCTGTAAAATACCAGACTTTAGCACATTCTGGAGAATGACATCACCCGAAGTAGCCTGCCAAAAATGTTACTTTCACATTTCTTCAACAAGAAGATTTCCTTTCACCACTCTTCTTAATTTTTTTTTTTAGTCAATCGTTCAAAAACCTGAAAGTTCTAAGTATTTCCAGGCCTATAGATGAGCAGCTTTTAACACAAGCAAGTGACTATGCCTTTTAAAAATGTTGTGTGTAAATGTACCTTTTCTCCTGGTTCTTTTTAGCAGATTTATATTTGCAACCACACTGAGCTAGAATAATACAAATTGCTGCAATTGCCATACTGAAATGTCTTTTTTTGCTTTTGATTTATCCCTATTCCACTGAAGAATACTCTATTTTATGAAATTATGCCTGCCTGCTTAGTGAGCTGTAGGTAACCCACTGGAAATACTGAACATGAACAATAAGAGAAATTAGAAAAAGCAGAAAGCTTTTTAAAGGTGAAAAGTGCAGGTAATGCATTCCACTCCTCCAAACAGCGTAAACAAGCAACAAAAATCTCTAACTTGCAGAAATTATGGTTCTTTCACTGAAATATTCAAGACAAAGCTCTTCCCTTTCACAGTTTTGATGAAGGTTTTGCATCTTACCTTGGTGGAAACCACAGCTGAAGTACACAGGAGCTTTCATCGTGTGCTCATCAGTCTCAGGTGTTACTCTTTTCTCTGTCAGTGTTATCAAGTCAACACCCAGCTCCTCATTGCACAAATTGTGTCTTCATTACCAGGTTTGAACCTAAATAAGGTAATTCCATGTTAGCTAGTGCTGTGAACATTGGGATCATTTCCCTTCTGAAAAAAAGGGTATAAACTGCAGCATGTTCAAGGTAGGAGTATAAATTAAAAGCTGTGTATGCAACCCAATGGCATTTCTTTGGTGTAAAGGAATGTTCTATATTCATCTTTTGTAGCTCTTGTTATTAAACAAATGAATAGAAAGACTACTGAAATTCAGATGCCTTTTTTTGACAGAAGCTGAGCTAGTCCTAAATATGAAGCACTTTGTATGGTGCAGAAAATAAAGCAGCTTTCAAACAAGAATCCAGCGGTATCAAAGGGGAAGACAAGATAGTTCAATACAATTTTCTAATGTAACAATGCAATGCTATAATATCTTTAAAATTTCATACTTCACATAAACATTTATATGATCTATAGGTACACAGTATCTTTAAAAGACACAGCTGTGGAAGAAACACTATTCTTTAGTTCTTTTTTCTTAGTGCTTCCACAATGATTTTTTAAATACAGATTTAGAAAAAAATAGGGCAGACAATGAATGCAGCTGGTTTGCTTTGCTTGTAAAGTAAAAACATCATATCTAATGTTCTCCGAGAATAGGCTGCAGTCCTCCTGTAAGAAGCATTAAAATAAGTTACTTCTTAGTTATTTTTTGTTAAGAGTCTTGGCCATAGTAAATTAAGAGCCCCAAATTTGTGCTGAACTGTCTTCTATAACCACATTTTAATGTAAACCTTAAGAGAATTCCACAGTTATTTTGGATTATAAATGAAGGAGAACAAGGTTTTAGGCCTAATCTCATGACTCACAGCTCTTCCTTCTGCATGGCACCCAGTTATAATTACTTAAGGGATGCTTTCTACTGCCTGTCCTCAGATGATTGATAAAAGCCTGATACCATCCAAGCCATTCTGCTTCCTTGAGACAAGAAAAAACTACATGAATTCTCCTCATATTGAAATACACTGATCCCAGGATGGCTCAGTGAAGTGAATGGAGACTTAAACAGTAATAAAATGAACTCTTGTTTGTTCTATTAGCTCAGCAACTCCAGGCATCAGTGGATCCATTTAGGTTAAGTGTGTTTATACAATGAAAGCTATTTTTAAAATGCAGAAGGGGAGGAAAAAAACCCCAACACATGGAGCTATTGCACTGGGAATGGGAGATTTGATTCAGCTGTGTATGTGATACAATATTCTTTTGAAGTTAAAATACTTTTATTTACAGTGGCTTTATTTGCAGATTGTAGTTTTCTTTCTGCAAAGGACATCACTGCAAGGTGAGATTAAAAACAAACTTCACAGATCCCCATTTTGTGGCATTAAGAGTAGAAACCAGAGGAACTTTCCCCTTCAGTGCTTGTCAGGGCTGCCCTGAGAAGTGCAGTGCTGGATGCTCGGGTTACACCTAATCCCCCAGCTGCGAGGGACAATTAGCACCACAATCTCTAGAAAAGCTTTCAGCTCTCAACAGGTGCCTCAGCATTGTGTTCAGGTTTAAATCAAAATCTGGCAGAGGGAATGTCCCACCTCCTGCCACCCCTCCCCTTTGAAAGAACTCTTGTTACAGCCCAGTCAGAGCAGCTCCACTCTCATTTTCTCCAAAAAGACCAAACATGACTTTCACCCCTTTGTCTGAGTGCTTTTTTTCCTTTATCTTCCTTCATCTCTCTGACTGAGAGATCTGAAGCCAGGAAGTGGAATTTATTTGTTGCATACTACAAGTCTACTACTTCTCTCCTGACTGAAAATAGGAGCAAATCCTTTGAGAGCTATATAATTATATTGACAAAAATCTGAGTCTTGGCCTCTCTCTGGGCAGTTTCAGAAAGGAGAGGCCAGAAAAATACAGAAATACATCAGTCTAACATTAATACTGTATCTGCATTAAGGTGTGAATTATAGATCTGAGGGTTTTTTTTGTAATATTGTGCATTATGAAATTTCCTTCCCAATCAAAAATTATATTCTTTAGATTAAAAATTGTTTATGTCTTTCAGAACACCTTCACAAGGCAGAAATGGCAAAGTGCCTCTTATGATTCCAACTTGTACAGTAAGTAAAACAACACTGAACACTTCTGAGAAATAGAATAGGCATGCTCTACCCAGAAGAGAGATTTATTAGGAAGAATTCCCTCCTTAGTAGTCAGTCAAGCTTTTCTGATCCAGTAATAAATATTTTTTGGCAAAATAAGCAATTTAGAGCCCCGCAATACTCAAGGGAGGCCGCCTGCCTAGTGAATTAATCATTTATGATGAATAAAAAGAAAATCGTTATGAGAGATATCAAGAGATGCAGTAAAACACAACAGCACTTAAAAGAATAAGAAATCTTGACATTTGATCTGACTTGTTTCCATATGGAGACAAGATTGATAATACAAAACAGATATTCCTTTGGCACAATTCAGATTATAAACTCAAGTCTCCACAACACAATGAGAAAACAGCAAGTAGATTAATCATGCACAATTTCCAGTTGCTTTCTTCTCTGCATCTTGTGGAGTCCTTTTGCCATTATCTTTCTGGGCCATGCTTGTGACTGTTTCTCCCAGTTTTTTGCTGCCTTCTGGTTCCCCTCCACCTCCCATGGGCAGATCCCAGGGGCTCACACCCTGTCCCTGGCAATCAGTCCCCAGGGAACTCAGTATTCTAAATGGTGTGTTGGACTTGCTAAGCCTCTAACATCAGCTTTTATTATTATTTTCTTCCCTCCATCTAAATTTAGTAACAACTAATTCTTAATCATGCATCTCCTGCCTCCCTTGGATCTGAAGCTTCCCCTGGATCAGAAATGCTGAATACCACGAGAGGGAGGGTCACAAACATCAATCTTCACATATAACCGAAGCCATACACAACCTATCCTAGCAGCCTCACAGTCAGAACATGGAAATAGCTCCCAGTTATGCTGCAACATCTTGCCATTCCTTTAGGATAGCTACAGAAAATTCTTCTCCTGAATTGAAGCTGGCAGCTAAAACAATGGCAACCCTGGAAGTCAGGACCCTCTGAGTGGGGCCTCTCCCAAAACCAAAAGGGCTGAGATGTCTGATGGGCACAGGGGACAGCTTGGGTACAGCAGATTTGGAAAAGAGGTGCAGATGAGGCAAAATAGTCTGAGAAAATTAAATCAAGGCAAGAACAGAGAAGAAAAATCAATATTCCTGGCAGTTTGCCATTGGCACAATCAGCTCTGTATTGACATCAGTATATTCCAGTAACTGCAGCAAATCTAGTTTGCACAGCTCTGCCCAGTAGAACTCATAAGCTACACTTTTACTGAGTAGCAGAATTAAACTCCCTTATTTTAAAAATAATCGGTCTCAAACTTTAATATACCAAAATTCACTCAAACAAAAATGGCAGAACCACTGCAATGTAAAGAGCATATTCTCTTTAACTGTCTTAGTGCAACTACCGTGGCTTGTGAGAGGGAAGTCTGGAGTCTTTTATTCTATCAAGAACATCCTTACGTTTCCACAAAACAGCAAATCTATACTAAAACAAAAATCTTCACCTAAATGTTTCCAACCCACTTTCCCAGAGAGAGGTTTCATGAATAGATGAGGTTGCAGGATGAGAAAAAGCTCATTCTGCCTATCTATTTCATTAGGCAAGCAATTAGCAGAACACACACAAAGCCAAAGACAGGATATTCCCAGACACCCTGGATTTCAAGCCAGTCACAAAGATAAGTGGACAGCTTGAGGTCATCAGTATGTTACATGTTTCACTGGAAAATATTCATCTTTTTTAGGGATTCAACTGACTGTAGAAAATACCCTACACAGAAAAATGAATTTCACTCTGCTGAATTATTTTGTTACCAGCAGTTTAGGATTCACTATAAGCCTTAAGTACAAGCCAAAATTTAATTGTCCTGCTTTTTCAATCATTGTAATAAAAGAGACAAGACCCTGATCCAATTTATTTACAATCTAAACAAGACTGAAAATAGCAAGGAAACTCTGAACAAGTATTGATAACTCTAAACAGAAGTAATCTCAGGAAACCAGAAGCCTATTGCAGTTGATTGTTGCTCATGTGAAAACTAAATTTGGGTTATTTTGGGGTGCTTCTAACGAGCCTCTCCAAAGTGTGAAGGAACCAAAAGCAAGAACATAAACTTACTTTACCTGGCAAATCATTGAACAAGTGACAGAATCACATCTCTAAAAGAAGGGCAAAAAATTACAGAAGAGGCATTAGAAATCAAGACACCAAAAAGTAAAAGAAATTAGGAAGCACCTGTATGGGGAAAGAAGTGGACAAAGGAGAAAAGGAAGTTTAAAGAGTGAACTGGAAGTGGTGCAAGGGTTGCTGGACTTCAGATGGGCAACGCTGCTCATTTTCAGAGCTTCAGCTGCTCTGCTCAGGAGAGAGCAGGAGTGATGGATGCATCCCAGTGTGGGATAATTCTGAAGTCAGAGAACATATGCTTTGAGTTTAATCCAACTGCAGAGTTCTGGCAAACATGCTGCATTTAGAGAGGCAAACACATCAACTTCAATTTTTTTAGCAGCTGTGCTGCCCTTTAATTCCTCACACCCTGAAGTGTACACTTGTACCCCTCTCCCTCACCTCCAAAACGCAGATCACTTAGAACAGCCCAGCCTTTCTATCTGAAGCCAACTAACAGCTCTTGCCCACTGGAATTTTCTTGGAGATATACTGTTATTTTCCACTTGTTCTGCCCATTTTCTTCTTAATTAAACACACATTGAAGTGTCTTCCTAGGAAGGCTGAGCCATACCAGCAGGAACCAAGACTCACTAGTTCAGCTGGCAAGCTCCTCCCTAGAAATCCCAAGTTATCCCAGATCCAGAGAGCCTCCTCTCTTTCACAAATTAAGGTTCTCCTCCCAGACCCACCAGTTCCTAGCTCTGCTCCATAACGCCAAGCATTTCAGCATTAACTCTACCCAGTGTATCAGATCCAATTGAAGTCAGCAACACTATGAGACCACCTCTAACCACGCTTTTCCTTCCAGCCCTCAGTGGGGGTTTTACTCACGCACCTCAGGTCGAGTCCACAAACTCTCTCCAGCAAAGCCAAGCTGCTTTCCAACAGAGGTGAGAAGCAGGAGGCAACATCTATACCTCTCCTCACAACCAATCAGGCTTTGGCACCAATCAAGCTCATTGGCACCAGGTTTTTTACATTCCCTCCTAATTACAGCAAAAGTTCTCTTAAAGCTACAAACCTTTTAATGTGAGCAGGGTACCAGGTGGGAAAGTGGTAATGGTAGTCAGTGCTGGAACAGTCCCCTTGAGGCCAAAGGGGAGAAAAGGATGGTGTGAGAGAGGTGTAGAAAAGGGGAAAGTGTTAATTTTGTACCTGTTTTTTCTCTTCCCCTGGCAAATGAGGGACAGGAGGAGCTGCACAGAGGGGAGATATGCAGAAGGAGGGGGATGCTTTGTTTTAGGGCCGCTGGGGGAAGGAGAGGAGCATCTGGCTGAGGCAGCAGCCAGAGGGGGGTTAACCCTGCTCCCCTTCGTGGGCCATTGCTCCAGAGCCCCTCTGGCTGCTCACCCCCAGCCCTGCCTCTGCTGCAGTGGGTAGGGAGGAACATCCCACGGGGAATGGGAAGGGACAATAACCCAGAGCCTGGACTCCCCACCACCACACGCAATGAGGAGAGAGGCAACACTGCCTGCTTCCTGCTCCTCAGGTTTCCATTTCACACAGTTAATACCTTGCTGTAAGCATGAACTGGCAGCTGATTATGGAGGTGTTTCCCAGGGTTGGCCTCTTGTACAAATGCATTTATTCCCTATCTCACACAGGAATGAACTGCTGTGCAGGCACCTATAAATCTTACCTGCAGGCCTGGGTTTTTGTTGGTTTGTTTGTTCTGAGCTGCTGAACTCATAGGAACCCCCTGGCCATGGCTGGGTGCAGGAGCTCAGCACCCCTGGACTCCAAAGCACAGGTACAACTTGTCAGCTCCTCATTAGCTCAAAGCAGATGTCCCACACACTCATCCCTGCCTGTGATGCCTTTGGAGCACAGAACGATCTCAGCTGAGGCACATCTTGTGCATGCACCACATTCCTGCCCACCTCCAGCGCACAGGAAATTCAGCTGGCACAGGGTGTCGGAAACGGCCTCAGTGCAGCACGACAAACAGGCTCCCAGCACTGCTTCACCGAGACACAAACTTCAATCTTGTTTATTCAGTAATGACTGCTGCCCGCTGTCGCCAAGAAGACCCAGCTCCCTTAAACATAGAAACTCTATTTGTTAAGATATTGTTTGGCTCCTCTTAAGCTTTGTATTTTGTTTTCATTTGTCAGATTGAGCACTGGTTGGCTGTATACTGAACTAGACTATGACCCCTGATTCACTCTTCCACCAATTCTCTTCATATCTCTTAATTGTCTTGAAATAGCCAGACTTCTGCATGGTAATTAATGTTACTGTGAACTTGGACACTGGAAATCCTAAAATGATTAGATTTCTGGCGGGCTGAATGAACCAGTGCCTGCCAGTGCAATGGTATGCAGTGATCTGAGCACAGAACTTCGAACTGCTGACTCCAAAACCTGGGCCTACCTTGTTGTTCCGCCTCTGCCCTTCCCTCTGCAGAAGAGAATCTCTCTCTTTATCTACCTACCTCCCAAGTCAGGGAATAAATTTGGAATGTGACATAAGTGCTAACACTGTAATTAGTAGGAAAAACTTTCCCTGTTCATCTCAACATATTCAACAACAGATGTCTATCACTTAAAAAAGACTAATCAAAATTTTAAAACATATATTCTGGGCAGAATATTTTTAAAACAGAACATATTCAAGATGGAATTGTCCTGACAGTGCCTGATGTAGACAGACTCAGGACAGCTCATTTTGTTTAAAATTTAAATGGAAAGCTTGTGGGACTTGCTTTTGTATTTTTCTGTTATAAATAAAAAAGTGTGTTATAAACGAAGAGATAAAAAAGAATTTTCTTAGCGCTGGTAGATTAAGACATCATTTGTAATGCCCAGGAGAGGGAAACTTAGGATTTACTGCTTTTGGATCCAAAGTGTCATGGAGCATTAAGAATCCTGCAAAGCTGCCTGACCTCAGGCTTTGTGGAATTCCCTGTTCCACAGCACAGAGAGGACACAGACCTGCTCTGCCTCGCAGTAGTACCCTGAAAATGGACCCCACAGGATTTTGGCCTGCAGAGGGTAGAAAGGTGGCTGCTGTTTTGATCTCCAGTTATTGTACAGTGAAACATTCATTCATGCAGAAGAGGAGAAAGGCAAAGATCGTTGCCGAGGAAATGAGGATGAGCATTTCCTGTAAAATACAGACAGTTCACGTATAGAGAAGGACAAACCTGAAGCATTCACACAACTTTCAAGGTAAATTCCAACAAGCTTCTGGGAAAACAGAAAACAGCCCATCATGTTCTCATAGCAAAAGTGAAATTGTCATATTTAATCAGGATTTCTTTTCTCTGTGCTGTGAGACTGTAGATGCAGTAAGACAATAAATGCTGCACAACAGAAAAAGTAGATATTCCATAATGTCCTATTCCAAGAGAACAACATTTCAAGTTTCAGGCTTCTTAAAGTCTTACTTTAAAAATGAAATATAAAAAGAATTTGGGTATTCTATAAATGCATATGCTGGAGCCAGGCTAAAAATGTTCTTTGGACATCCAGTTTCAAGCAAACAACCAAACTGCACTTGCATATGCCCCTGGTGTCAGCCTGTCTCTCCAAGCTTAGCAAGAATACAGCTGGGCCTCACCCATCGTTTTCCAGGAGATTAGATCCCTAAATCTCAGTATCACATTTTGTAGAGTTACTGATATAATGTAAAACCAAAATTTTCCATCCATAAAGACATCAGCACCCAGCTCTGCTGAAACATGGACCCTCCTGAGTCGAGGAGTATGAAATGATGCATGAGCACAGTTTTATACTCAGACAGATACACGAAATAAAATTTTTAAGGTCATCCTAGGAAAATGATACAAGTGGAAATTCATGACTGAGAAATTATCAACTAATTTCTAAGCTTTTCATGCACGTTATGGAAAACTGAATGCAGAGTTATTCAAGATGATTTGGCACTCTAAGAACCTGTTGCTGTTTCGTGTTGTTATTTTATGTTGCTACTGAACAGCAGACAGGCAAGTCTGCAGGACCAAAGCTTTTAAGAAACTGGTCTGTCAGCCACCCCTCTGATTATAAGGCAGTGACTCTGGAGAACTGAAAATCAGCAATTGCCATGTCAGCTCTCTGCAAAGAAAAATTTGTGATTTAGGGAAATAATTAGTCACATGAAAAATATTTTAAATTTTGTAACATGACTGCTTACATCAAGAGTAGGTAAGAGTGGAGATAGTCATTAAAATGTTTGATTTTTAGAGAATATTCGAGAGTTCGAAGGTTTCACCTTGAAAGAGGTAACAACATCTCCCGGTTTGCAGAGTGTAGCCAGTGTGCATGCGATCCCTGATACACTTCAGATAGAAACACTTACATAAGTGCCAGGTCTGGAGGAAACAAATGAGTTCCAGAACTGGCCATTTGCCAGATCTCCAGGGTTCAAGCTCTAGGTGAAATGGGAACGTGAATATGTTACAATATAAATCTTCTGGTGGTGGATGTGAAATCACTTCAGTGATCACAGAGCAGTTGCTGGTGAACAAGCCCCTGCTGTACAAGTACACTGCTGGCTCTGGCTGTCCTTTTTTTGCTGACAGTCTTGGCAGAGAAAGCAAGGACTCACTGATAAGAAGGGACTCTTATCTCCAGAGGTGGTCCTTGGGTCAGAGTTGAGGAATGTTGGCTGGATAGCACCAGAGCATGTGCTGCTGCTGCTGCCTGCAGTGTGTTTATCTGCTCCTTCCATGAGCACCTAATGCTCCATGACATAATTAGGACCAAGAGTAAAGCTACGAACGAAAAGAACCAAATATTTCATCAATGACAACAACACCAAGAACTACTTTACTAAGAAATAAGACATTTTTGAACCTCAGGAGAGAATTGGAATAGAAATAAACCTTAAGACATGAAATTTTAGTTACAAGGTATCAGGAAAGAATGTTTTCTTTGGGGGAGTTCTTCTCAAACTAGCAGCTGTCATATTCCTTTATCCCAGTTTTAGAGGCACAGAACCAGCCTAGATGAACAAAGACAATTCCTATGCCATGGCAAAACCCACCTGTAAGAACCTTATACCTAGAGATGGTGTGGAAGTTTCTTACTGTCAAAGTTATTTGAACAGCAGAAAAGAAATACAGCAGAAAAAAAAAATGCTCAGCAATTGCAAACCCCATTTAATCCAGAAAGATGGAACAGGGAAACCCAAGTTATTTTTAAGCCAAGGCTGAACCATCCAGTGTAATCATCTGAGTGCCACGAAAGCGACAGGAGCTGGAAGGGTCAGAATCAAAACCCACACATGGAAGTGTCCCCCTCAGCAGGGACTGTGCTCATGGCATACAGGGATTGCCCAGGGTATCCTGATGTGAGGCCACTGAAACAAAATTTACTTAACTGTAAAAATTTGTATTTAAGTCACCTGTAGAAAATCTAAACTGAAATCTTCACGATTTTTAAGTTCTTGGCAATGTTTCTTCTCCCTTTTTCTCCTTCACCGAGCACAAACTAACATACACCGTGTCAGTTAAGGTCAGGCTTATCTGAGCCGTCTCTGAACTACTAATTCTTCTCTCTCCCAAAAGTGAAATCCAAACCTGTTGAAACTGGCCTCTCTTTTCACAAAACAGGATGTGAAACGAGGGCTGATAGCCCTGAGAGTAATGAAAAAAAATCAAAAGCAGTTTGCTTTTGTAATGGTGTTAACAGTCTAACAAGCTTTAATATATCAAACACTCATGGAATATTACAAGATAATATTAATCAGGGACATAAAAATTCAGAAATTTATACTTTTGGCAAATGTTGTACTTATATATAACTTATATATGTATATACATAGAAAAATCCAGTGTGTTTGTGTGTGTATCAGGAATCAATTCTACCCACCTGCATATATGTGAGTTAAGTATCCACTTTGTACACAAAAATAACCAGCTGTCAGGTCCTTTGAAGGACCCAAAAGGACATTATTTAACAAAAATATTCTTGTCATAGAAACCTACAGCCTATATCAGGTTATATGCAAACAGTTATTAGCTATGTAGTAGAACTTTGATCACTGCTTTTGGAATTTGATAGTAAAGTTTTAAAATGCTGGAATAGTTTGTTGGACTACACTTAGCACAGTCATTAAAATACAAAATTCAACATATTCTACACGTTACGTTTATGTGAATGAAAAGGCTACCAGGGGTATATTTATGATTTCCTGTGCCTCTATCCTCTGGTTTGTTCTTCTGTCCCAGTGTTTGCTCTCTGATCTACACAACAAGTGTTCTTCAAAGAGTCCATGAGTGCCCTTACAAGTGCAATGCTCCATTTGTAAATCACTTGCATCCAACTTTCTGCAGGTACTTAACTCTGGGTATGTGGAAACACACACAGGGATGATTTCAGACACTCACATCACTCCCAGGCCATTTCATGCACACAGATAGAAAGTTCAGAACAAGCACGTTCTGTCTGAAGGTGCTGCCTGCTACCCCTGCAGCCCAACCTTGACACAATTTATAAATCTCCTGCATGTTCCCAGGATGTTCCACGGATCCAATTGCAAATAAACAAACACAAACAGCCAATGTGGCCTTTAATATGAGATGAAAATATTTTTATCTATTTAAATGTGCATTATCCTGTGCTGTTAACTTTTGCATACCATGGTGGTAGTTGGTGATGAAATTGTGTAAAAACTTTAATGACTTCTGTGTTGGGAATATCTGAGTTATGCAGGCTGTTTGCATCTGCCCAACCCCACTTTTCCTTCAGAGGGACAATTGAGTGTCCCTGAAAAGGAATGCCTGTTGTCTTACTCAAGATCAGGCATCACAGATAATAAAGACACAATTGTTTTCGACATAGAACATGAAGTGATGATTAATCCTTTCCCTGTGCATTCTTGTCAAGTGCTTACTTCACCTCCCACTTTAGACAGTTCTCAAAAACCATCTGGCCTACAGTCCTTTTCTTTTTTGGTTGTTGTTTTGTTTTGGTTTTGGAATATGTTGCCTAATTTTTGTTAGTCATGATGAAAAGCTAAAACCAATGGTGATGAGTCTGCACCAGGTGCCTGGTATTACATCATGCTAGACATTATCTTGCAAAACAGTCAAATACTTATTTTGGCTGAAGGGTTTTTTTCCAGAGCAGGACTGGATAGTCTTCCCCCCCACCCACATGTATTATTTTCTATTCTACTACCCAGAGGGCCATGAAGGAGAATGCCACTTTATAAACAAATAGACAGTTGTGCTCTCCTGAAAATGGAAAGTTCATTCTTTCACTTGGACCTTCATGTACCAAAATCAGGTAAAGAATTCCCTAATTCTGTACATAATACACTGAAGTGCAATTGTACAATGACAAGCACAAGCATGGTTGAAGGTAGAGAGAGATAAACAAGTAATTCTATGTTCAAACCCATCCACCCCATATGAAACAGACTGTTTTGAGGCTCTTAAGCACACAGAGCCATCTGGCCACGGCCAAGAAGTGCTCCTTTCAGGAAAGGCAACACTTTGCTTTGATATATGGACTTGTCTCACAGCTAAAATGTTACTCATTACACAGACGTTGAGTTAAATCATTACAAATAAACAAGCCCATTTCCCTATCTGGGCATTCTTCTACCAAACAAAAAATACTTTGCATTGTTTCAGGTGAAATCGCCTCCAAAGTGACTTGCCCAGATAAGAGTGTTTACTTGAGTTATTTTACCATGCAGTTATGTTGTTTTCCATCCACAGTCTAGCTGAGATCCGAGATCCAAGACCGTTCTGTTGCCATTGGAGTGTGATGTTGGACCAGCACTTGCAAAAGACATCTCACCCCCCCAGGGCACGATATCTCAAATATCTCAGCCATCTCTCTATAGTGTGATGGATCATCCCTGTCTTTCCTTTTTGGCTACACAGGGAACCCTGACAAACAGAAATCTAATTTTTATCTGGAACTCTGGCTAATTGCCTGCTCTCTTTTAAACTGGCTGCTGACACTAGGGAAAGCAGTCCTTCTCTGAAAAAAAATGTTAAAAGGGATCACCAGGAGTTATCTTCAGTGTCAGGGACCTTTTGTTTGCAAATAAAAGCTCTTGGCTCTTTCCTTTTTGAGACCTCTGATATTTATGTGTTTGTGTTGTACGTTTTCATTAAATTCTCAGTCAATTCTTCTGCTCTGGGGCTCTATTGGAGTTGAGACACCCATTTTGTTATTCGTTCTCCTTCCCAACTGATTAAATTAGGCCTAAGCCCACATATTTTTGTAAGCCAACAGTTTTGATATCAAATAGTCACAATAGGTACACTGCTTTTATAGCATTATTTTTATGTTTCTCTTGAAATTAAATGTCTCTTTCTTTCTAAAACATTAATGAAACTCTTTGCACTATCAAACACCTTTACCAAAGGCGACTTTCAAAGGACTATGCAGTGACAGTATCAAGTTTCACTGTGAAATTTGGGACCGTGGAGCCATGACAGACACATCTACACAGCAAGTTTGACCCTAGATGACAACCCAGGACAGATAAATGTAATCCTTCCTCTATCTTTCTGCACCTTCTTTCCCCTCTTTTATTTTTTTTGTCTTTATAATGGCCTGATCATACATAAACCCACACTATCCCACTTTCTCACAAACGTTGCTAGGTTTGCACTATGCCATTATTAGAAGAGGGGCACTGATTTCAGAACTTTCCAAACACTGTGTAAAATGAGAAAGTAGCCCAAAGTCAGAGAAACTGGTTCCCAAGCAAAGAATAAACGACTAAAAATAAAATACATGTAGCAAAAGTACTATTACAAAAATTACAGATTTACAGCCCCAGTCTGTGATCAAAGTTCTCTAAGTTGCTATCACATAAAAGCTCTGCTCTGTCATGGAGGAACATTACAGCTCCTCTATTGTTCTCAAACACAGCTCAGGTCAAAGAAGTAGCATAGCAAATCAATTAATGTCCTACCTGCCTCCCTCACTAATTAGAGACTCAGCCTCTCTCTCTGCTCTTGATATTTGAAACTTCTCAGAAGGTGAAGATTAAAGTAGCAGCTCTCAAACTTTTCCACAGGGTTTCCTTTTTAAGCCTTACCTTCCCTGACAAGTATGGATTCAGTTGAGGTGAAAGAGCATTAGGAAAT
The DNA here is from genome assembly GCF_017639235.1 of Corvus kubaryi. Taxonomy (NCBI): domain Eukaryota; kingdom Metazoa; phylum Chordata; class Aves; order Passeriformes; family Corvidae; genus Corvus; species Corvus kubaryi. The sequence continues at coordinate 5,245,697 of NW_024581134.1, read as the reverse complement.
TTTACCACCTCTGCTGCTTTTATTTATTTTTATTCACCCCTATAAACACAGTCTGTTAAACACTTCCACAAAGGAATATCTTTATTATCTGACCTCCAATTCTGGTTCTAAAAATATTCAGATCATCCATAATATTGAACCTAATTGTTGTTAAACCTAATTATTCTTGTTCCTCCCTGTTCCAGGAAATGTGGGCACAGTACACCTACAGTAAAGGTCCCATCAACATCCCTGGTTTTGTAATCATCTTTCAGATATAAACCAGCATTGTCCTTTTTTTTCATAAGAGAAATTCTTCAGTCTGTGTGTCTGAATTCCCACTGGACCATTGAGATACATGTTTTCTACTCTTTCTGCTGGTCATTCCACTCTGAACTACGAGGACTGTATGTTCTGTCATTGTTATTTGGCTTCCTATATTTTCCATATACCAAGAGTATGGTCTAGCAAAACTTTTAAATGCCTTTCCTTTTACTCCCTCTTTGTTCCAGGCATGGGGACCATCCACCAGTACTAGGGATCTAATCCAATTTAAACATGGGGGTCTTTGTTTCCATTACACAACTTGTCTGTGTGTAATAGAAGAATTTGCTCTGTGTTGGTGCAGCTTCTTGGACTAGCACATGATTTGCGTATTCACACACAATTAAACACAACACAGGACTGAACCCTGCACATGTGTGTATCACACACGGGTGAGGCTTCTGTGCACATGAAAACTGCTCTGGAGTGATGCAGAGCATGATGGCACCTGGTAAACGCCTGGATATACAAACCCCAGAGAGGAAAGCAGGAGTGCTTTTGCAGGGATCCTGTGTTTGGAAGGGTTAATCCAGAGCTTCACTCTCCTTTGAGAACAGCATTTAAGAACCATATCACACACCCGGACTGGGCACTTGCAGCATGCACTGAAGCCAGTGGGAGTCACGGCTTCTCCCAGCAGCGAGCCATACACACATAAACTAAGTTAAAATATATTGTTTACATACTGCAAACCTAATAATTCACAGAACCCCTGGCACGGTACCGCAGGATTTTCCCGCATACACAGTCACTTCTCCAGAGCTAGTTTTTCATGTCTTGGTAGCAGCTGACCCACGAACCATTTTCAGACATAAGTCAGTGTTTTCTTAACCTGCCCGTGCCCTACTGTAAGCGGTCCAGGGAGCAGCTGCGCTCCGAGCCCTCGGGAAGGAGCCGCGGTTCGCGGCGAAGGTTCCCGGCGAAGGTTCCCGGCGGGGCCGCCGGGATTTGGGCGCTGTCGGTGCAGTGCTCCCTGCCGGGCTCACCAGGGCATCCCACAGCGTTCGCTCGGGGCAGGCGCTGCCCGGCCCCAAAATGTGCCCAGAGCTGCCTCTGCTCTATGTGCTCATCCTTTCAGGGTGTTTATCAAGAAGCTGAGCAAGAATAGCAAGCAGAGCACAGCAGGGTAAAGATTATTCCTGACAAGTCTCACATGAGCTATTCTTTTTTTTCTCAGATTAGATGATTTTTAAATTTTTTAATGTGTTTTATTGCTATAGGTTTCTTCCCCCCTTCCTGATTTCCAGCTATCTAAAAGTACATTAGATTGAGTCAACCCCCAAAATTTATCTCAGCCTCAGAAATCCTAACAGGTTCCAATTACCATATTGGTTGACTGTTAGTTTTATTTTAACTGGACCCTTACTCATGGCAACCTTTAGGTTAGGAACAAATTGTTCCCTATGCAGGTGCAGAGGCCCTGGCACAGGGTGCCCAGAGCAGCTGTGGCAGCCCCTGGATCCCTGGAAGTGTCCAAGGCCAGGCTGGATGGGGCTTGGAGCACCCTGGGACAGTGGAAGGTGTCCCTGCCTGGGGCAGCGGGTGGGAGGAAATGAGCTTTAAGATCCCTTCCCACTCAAACCATTCCATGATTCTATGAAACTCTCACTTAATGGTCCAAATTTATTTCAAGTGTATGAGGTCCAAACTGGAATAACAGTTTTAAGAAACTGGTGGGGCCTTCATCCATTAAACCAGAGCTAGGGAACAGTTAGCAAAGGCTTCTATTACCCAATATTTAAGATGAATTATGTAATTCCATCATAAGCTAATAAATAATTGATATTTAGAGGGAAATTCTGACGTCATTCTCAAAAACACAAGTCTGTCCAGTTATCTTTTTCTATGAGTAGTTTTTAGACAGAAAAGTGAATTTTAATTCTAGCTTTTCCTAATCTTTCTTAGATGACACCTCGAACAGAACAAAATGTTTTAATAGAAAACAAGTAACTCGAGCAAGATGATTGCATAATTATAAAACATTCTGATTTTCCAAAAGCAGATGGAAAAAGCTTATACTGAAAGACATTATTCAGGAAATGTTAGAAACATCTCTTCTATGAATTTCACATTGAAGGAAACATAAAATGATATAATGAAAAAGGACAGAATCCAATTATTCTAATATTTTATTTGTCAGAAGCCAATTTTAGGCATTCCAGGGAAAGGCAGAAAACCAATTCTGAACAATACAGAGACTCAATGGACTCAAAGTTTAAAACCTGAGCAGGTGTTGGAAAATTGTATCTGCCCTTTTTTCTGTTTGTTGTCCAAAAATGAAAATTGCTTTTTACCGGAAACCTTCCAGCTACGTTTTAGCTTGAGACAATTTAGCATCTACTCATGCTAGTGCTGAGAGAGAAAGCCATCAATGTCAGCACACAGCAGTCTGGATTTTATAATCACACGTCTCTCAACATCCTTCTACATAATGCACAGGACCAGGTAATTACAGCACAATTTTTAAAAGTCTCATAATTAAATAAAATTACGATAGAAAAAACAGAGACATAAGGAAACTTATGTGTTGGGGCTGCCAAATATGGATAATTGGCCCCATTTTCTTTAGTAACTGAAATATGTAAACACCAAAGCGATAAGAAATCAGCCATTTCCACTCATATGGAAGATTCCTTAAAATTTAAAAAGTATCTCTGCTTTGTTAATGGTATCAATAGTCAGAGCTATGAAGTCCAGGAGCCTAACATCAGAATTCAGATTTGCACGGTCCTGAGCAGAACCCTTTCCTTGTTACAGACACTGAACCCAGTCTTCCAAATTAAACCAGCACTATTTGCTCAATTCCTACATCCAGCCAGTGCTGTTAAAAGGTTGGTTTTCTCTGTAACCTGTTGCTGCTGCAGGATGGGGCTGTTTACTGGGGAGGGGAGCAAGCGAGCCACTAACAGTAAGTGGAGTTTGATCTGAGGTTTCATCCAGCATCCATCACAGTCAGCCCCGTGCTCCTGTGCCACGTGTGCCCCTGACAGGAGCTGTGCTCAGAGCTGGGGGCCTGGGCACATCCTCATACCTGCACAGGCTCCAGCTGAGCTCACAGCTCCCCTGCATGGGCTGGGCAAGGAACACTTCTAGTCCTGAACACTCACATCCTTCCCCAAACACATTCCAATCCTGACCTCCAGTACCTGTGTGTCACTCCCATCATGGGTGGGAGCACAGCATCCTCTGCACTTTCTGTTCTGGGCCTCATTTAAAACCTCTCTCTTTTTATTATTAAATGAGTAAGAGCAGAAGAATGGAACTACAGAACTCACATCCTTCAGTACCTTTCCAAAAATCCCTGTCCCACCTGGCCTCTTCACTGGACATTTACTGGCCTTTGTTCCCTGCTGCTTTAGTGCATTTTAGGTACTTCAGGCAGGGCTCCAAAGTGCTCACAGGAGCATCTGGTGTAGCTTCGTACCTAAATAGACAAGTGGAAGAAAACCAGAACTACCAGGGTGGAAAGACTGGTATAAATCTAAAAAGACCACTGAATTTCTCTTTTTTTCTATAACTATGAAAGAAGTGGGATTCCTATATTCTGGCATTCACCTAAAGTTGTTGCACTGTAGGTTTTGGCAGATTTTAATATGGCACCTGGACATCATTCCAGAGTTACAAAGTTTTCTGCCCTACAGATCACCCAAGAACTTCAAAGGAAGGAAGCATATTCATTCTTCCACATATGAAGTTGAATCTTTTTCTTGCAAGTGTGTTAAACATACCTTTTCCATTCTGGGTGCTTTATTTCATTTCCAGAGCTGGACAGTCTCAGTTATCCACAATATCTTGCATCCGTTTGGGAATTGCTTGCACAAGATTCCCCTGATGACAGTTCCCATTAGCACACATTCATTTACACATACTTTTTTTTTTTGGCATTTGTGAAATTCCTTTCTTCAAGTAAATATGAAAGGTTATTCCTTTAATAGTCCCTTCCCCACAGGTAGATAAGTCTATTTCAGGGAAGCCGTCGCTCAGCATGACCACGAGATCAAAGGGGCTGCAGCAGAAAGACAATCTCTGAATCTGTGAGGGGTCACTTGTCCCCTAAGCCCTGGCTGATCCAGGTCCATCCCAACCATTCTGCATTGTGGCTGGAAGAGTGCGATTGCCAGGAATGCTGCTTCGGGTCAGCTTACATACGAATCAGTCACTGCATAAATTAGTGCAAAATTTATTTGATCAGTGTAACCTCCTTCTCCCAGGCACTAAAACACACAGAAAACCTTGGCTAGTGCCCACAGGTACAGTGAGATTATTAACTGCACATTCACCCAAAGTTTGCTCTGTGGCCAACAGCAGATCTCAAACCAGAACTGATTCCTGGTCCCTCTGAGGACACAGTGCTGACAGTGAACTGAAGGCAGATCCTTCCCATAAGGCTGAGTTACTGGAGTTGTGGCAACCAGAGCAGGGTCTATAGGAGAGAGGAAGTTCTAGTTCCTAATTTCTGTGAGAATTAATATCCCATCAAGGTATTCACTTCAAACCTGTGAGAACCTCACTGGGAAGGGGGAAGTCTTTTCTGAATGAGATCTGAACCCACTGGCATACATGGAGTTTTGTCTGAGTGAAAGCCAGCAGTTTTAGCCTCTTTTTGTATTATTTATATTAATATGTAGTAAAAACAAGAGTTATCTGAAAGGTGGCTCAGGGACAAAATGGTTTAATAACTACTAGTTCACAGATAAGAGTAAAGAATACACTGAATTTATAAAACCTTTCAGTGTTCAAAAAATCAAATCCTTACCTGTATTATGGGGCACAGCAGTTTCTGCTCCAAATGAGAGCTGAGCCCCCTCATGAAATGCAGTATTCTGCCTCAGGAAGGAGCAGTCTGGAAGCCCAGTGCCAGGTGAACAGCCCTAGACACTGCTGTCTTTCCTTGTGTCCCCCACTGGCTTTGGACAGAAAAGGTGATACTTAGAAGATCTTAAAAAGTCCTTGGCATAGAGCAGAATTAGGGCCAGTCAGACTCTGCTGCCCTCAGTATCTTGTGTTATCCCAGCTTTAGAGGTCTGTCTAAGCACCAGGCACCCTGAGAGACAATTCAATTGCCCAATTTGCCTGTAGTTTTCTTCTTTCTGTAGCTGAGCCTGAGCTGGGAATTCAGCTGCAAGCATTTCAACATTGATGATTCACTGTTTGAAGGACCTCCAGGGAAGCCCTGCAGTACCTCCAGACAAAGTTTTCACCTCTGGCTTTTCTTGGCTTGAAGGTTTATTACCCACCAGGGAGTCAAGAGGTGTAATACATCAAAACACAACCTAAATTCCAGGCTCATACACGTGCTGATGGACCCTGGAGCTCCTAATTATAGTTACATATTCGTATCAGCTGAATGAGATGCTAAATCAGCCTTGATCCCACTCTGTGCCTCTGCACAAAGCCACAGCTGATGTTGATTCTCAACTGGATGAATGGGAGGGGGTACAGGAATATCCAGCTGTTGTGCATTTGACTCAAGAAATCATTTCGTTTCTGATGTGCAAAATGATGAGAATAAAATAATGGGAGCAAAATAATATTCCCCACCCTGTGATTTACAAAAAAATTGCTAATGACTTCAAACCTAAGTCTCTAATGAAAGGACAATAATGGCAATAATAATGGGAAATATTGTTTAAAAGCAAGCCTTTTTTCAATCAATGCACATCTCTTCACTTTGTTTCCTCCTTGAAAGTTTGGCCAAAACAAATCTTCCTAAAGTTAATTTGTCTCACGAGTAAAAGGGTCGATGCAGCATTACATGTTCATGCTGTGGATTCCAATAAAAGAGATGTTACCATAGCAAAAAGTATTGTTGCAAAGACAACACACACAATGTAAGATTAAAGAAAAAAATCTCCAGAAATATTTACAATGCTCAACAGTAACATAGGATACTCTGTCCTAATTACATAAGAGGAGAGTGTGCTGCTGCTGCTGTGATAGCCCCACTGTGATGAAACAGGCTGGCTCCTTTAAGACTCATTTTTCAAAAGGCAAATTTCTAAATTATTTGGGTTTTTTCAAAGTCATATAAATTCCTTTTAAAATTATGTACATCATAATGGCCTGAGGCTTGTCAAGGATTAGAAAAAAGACATATTGTGTAAGATCTGTACATAAATTGTAAAAAAAGGCAGGCCATACCTTATAATCTGGGTTAATTTCAGGAAACAGAGGAATGAAGGGGAAAAAAGGCTGAGAAATATGAATGGAAAGACAAGGCAGCAGAAATCTGAATAGAGATGCTCATGCAGCTTGTCATGTCAGCATTGTTCAGCAAGCATTTTGATACAAGGTAGTTTGGAAAGTTTCAAATAATAAACTGTGAGCTTTGTGGGCTTTCTTAGACACCTCAGAAGGCGAGAGAAAGCATGGAAATGATTGCAGGAGCAGACTCCCACGTGGGAAAAGCTTGCACTGCTGGAAAGTGAAGACAGCTGTAAATGATGCAGCACCAGCTGAGACACAGAACAAGTTGAAGAGAGAAGAGCAAGACAGCAGAACGTGTGAAATAGGGTGAAGAGCCAGGAAAATGATCTAAGTAGCAGAGTTTGAAGGGACTGCGTGAGGGTGAGGCTGCTGAGAGCAGGGCAGAGGGGAGGGCTCTGCCTTGGTAAAACCTGAGCCAAGGGGAGCCCAGAAACACCTCTGCACATGAGGGCACCTGGTGATGGACAGGGCAGGGTCTCTGTGTGCCCTGTTGGAAGACACAGAAGGATTTCAGCAGAGCCAGCCTGTGCCAGGCTGCAGAAGAGATGGCCAGGCTGAGAAAGAAACCAAGATCCAGCCTTTAGCAACAGGACAATGCTGTGTCTGCTCACGGGAGCGAAAGGAAAGGGGAATGCAATAGAAAGTGTAAAGGCAGGGACAAGGATTTGAGGGAAATGGACTAAAAGGGGCAACAAAACTGTAATGTGCAAAAGCAGGGCGTGTGAGGGGAGGAGAGCAGCAAAGGAGTTCACTGAAGAGGGCAGTGATGAGATGGGAGATGGGAAAGTGGTGTGGGAGGCACAGTGAAAGCTGTAGGTCGATGGCAAATAGACATAAATGAACAGTTACGCACCACAAGATATTAAAATGTTTAAGTTCTTAATTAGCCATCATGAGATCTTTGACTTCACAACATAAGGATTATTTCAATAGTTTGTAGAAAGAGGAGGGGTATTTATGGTCTTGAATAAATCCTTTAAAATGCTTACACTGCAAATCAAATGTCATGGGGCAGAATTCCACCCCTCCAGGTGGTCGGTCTGCCAAGGATACACAACACACTCTGCTTGATTTGCCACTAGAAAGAGATGGAGAAACAAACCTCCTCTCTGGGTTTCAAGTGCAGAGGTGTAGTGGTAATTGATGCACATGAGGGAAGCTTCATGGTCTAATTTAAGAAATGTTGAGGCTCAAGACGAGTGCACAATCTGTGAAAAATTCAAATTACTCTCCCCTGAGCATGTTAAAATTGTCAGTTTTCTGATTGAAAAATAAAGTCCTCACCTCCTCACTGCAGACCATGGAAACACCAAAATTTCTCAAAATTTCTTGGGTTTCTTACATATACATACACATGGCCATATTTACATTCATACCTACACACAGCCCTGTGAATGTGGGTAAACAATATCTCCTTTATTTTTTTGTTCCTAATTGCAGTTGGAGAAATAGCTGAGGATTTTAGAGTAAACTCTCAAAAATATTTGCCCAAGGCAGACAGCACGGAAAATTTTGGCCCAAATGATTTAAGTTTGGCAAAGCCACAAGCAATAGAAAACAGGACCTTATAATAGAAAGTGCTGGGCAGCCTCATGGCAGACATCACGGTTTGTGCTGCTTGTAAGACTTCATTTTCGTTAATAGGAGCTGCATGGCAGGGCTGGAATACCCTGGGGCTTCCTGTCTTTAATTTCCTTTGAATATAATCTTGGTCTTAAGCCTTCCTTCCTAAGTAACCTCTGTCTTTAATTTATTTTTTTTAAGCAAATTACAACTTAACGAGCACACATTCTCATAAGGCAGAGCCTCTAATTATCAAAATGACAGTGCTGCTCAGAATCTGAATTTCACAGTCATTCAGTGACCAATTCCACAGCTCAGTAAATAATTACACACCATCCCTGCCAAAAAATAATTAAATAGGATATTATAATGCATCGCCGTGTACACCTACACCTTGCATTACTTGGTCACCTGGATGATTCTTGCAGAGGAGTTTTGATGAAGGGAGCAGCAGGGAGGTGCAGATGTGCAGTCCCACCTGGCCACACAATTAATGAACACTGAGAAAGTGTTTCTCAGCCTTTATTGAGGCACAACTGGCACAAGTGCATGTAAGAGACACCAGGATGTAGCTCACCACTCTTGGATACATCAGGCAAAATTATTCTGCTAGAAATAATTTTATATTACTTATCTTGCTGGGAATAACTTTTAGATCCTTAGAAAGGGTGGTGTCATTTTGTAGGATTGGCTTTGCAGGTCCTCTAGAGTTGCAGTACTTACATGTTTCTTCACCCTCTGATCCAACATAGAACAGTCACTGGTTATGAAGCCAAGGAGTTTCAAATTTAAACCAAGTTTGTTGCAGAGTCCTTAACTCCCAAACCTCCCAGGGCAGTACAATTTAAGCTGGGATATGGCATTTGGAATGCTTGCCAGTTGCTTTGGGCCTCTGTTGCAGCATTAGTGCTCAGAAATTCCTGCATAGTTTCTTTATGCTGCTTAAAGAAATGTGCCCGACGCTGACCCTAAATGCCCCCCCATTATTAATCCCCGTGTTTCCATTGTTACACACATCCCACAGCCATACCTGAGGGGCTGACATCCAAGCAGTGAACCAAGGAAAAGTGGGCACTACTTAAACTGTTGGGTAGTTCGGAGACCACCTCCTCTCCATGACCCATCTCCTCATCCCCCATTTTTCTCTTTGCTACCACATGTGCAAACCCATGTTATGTTTAGATCTAAGTGGAAAGGAGCCATTTTCATGGTGTTCCCCCTTTGCAAAGGCTGTCAAGAAGGTTTTAATTTCTTGTTCTGGTTGCAGACTGCCTGGGGCGGCTGCAGGCTGCGCCACTAGACCCTCCTAACACACTTCTTAGTGGCCAGAAGCCTCCAGTAGTTACCAACTTCAGACCAATTTGAATTAGAACAGAATATTTCTTATTCCTATGCCAATTTCCTTAATTTAACCATACAGCTCCTTTACAATGTATTTTTTAGGTTATTCTTAGTGGGATTTTAGGGTTTTCTGTATATAAAAAAACCCACATGGCTTTTCTTTAGTGACTAAAACAATTATACAGCAATATCCTTTGAAAAACAGCTGCCAGTTGTTTCAAGTAGTTGTTCAGAGTGAAAATGAGTCTAAAAATCGTAAATCATTCCTACAATTAATCAGCAAAATTATACAACAAAGCTTTTAATCCCTGCTTTGAATATGAATGAAAATTCCTGAAATACTTGAGTTGCCTTATTCAAGGTAAAGACCTGACTTGAGGAAAATTGATCCATCTTGAAAGCAAACTAGAAAATAAGGGCTACACACATCTTCATGTGTGTTATGCTAGTCTAAGTAAAAAGATGACTAACATCACCCTAGATTCAACTTTCCACAGCAATTAGCTAAAGTATCTCAATTTATCTTTCCCTGACAGTTTATGATTTTAAGGAAATTTGAGATGTTTGGGTTGTTGGGGTTTTTTTTTCCTTTTAATGGACATTTTAGCACCATCTGCTGGTGTTAAAACTTGCTCTGGAAACTAAACACCAGCTTCCTCCTTCATTTTAACTTCTTTAAGGCCTACTTCTGGCTCTTATTAGGAAAGGTTAATTGCTTGCTTTTCTACTAGAGATCCCAGGATTGCATAAGTAATTCGGCTGAATGAATCATCCAGATGGAGGATACCTTCTGAGGCCATAGATCAGTAGCAACACACTATTAAAGAAATATCTCATCTTCAGCTACATCCAAGGATAAATGCAATGGGTTTTCACTGTGTGAAAAATGACAACCACCAGCCCTCGTTCCTTAAGAGGTAATAGAGTTTTTTCCATTGATTTATTCTGGGTTGATACTGGTATTTAGACTACAGAATGATGCTGTGATATTGGACATTTAATGTCCGGGTGCACAGTGAAAAACTGACCTGCTAGAAACACCTCTGACTGTATCCAGTTATATTATTATGTGACTTATTCCATCTGATTCATCCACTTGCTTTTTTATTCCCTTAGACTGCTTCTGGCTCACAGCCAGTTCCTTCCTCTTTCAGAACCTCTCAGGGCACAGATAGTCTGAAAGCACTTCAGGAAATGGTCCCATTAGGTCTCAGCTGCCTTTGTGCAGCTCCTGTCCTGAATCAATGAAACACCTTCAGTACAAGTGTGATCTCTGCCTTGCTGAAGCCAAGCTCAGAGAATTCCTCTCTACAGGACTTGCCAAATTCCTGGGTTTGAGTGACAACATCACAAAGCAGTAAGAAACCTGCCATGCACTTCATGGTCTCTGCACAGGAAGAGATTATCAGCCCATTGGAGTATAGGCAGGTCTAGCAGGTAAATGTGCCAGGGGAATTTCAAGTTGTTCACATCAGTGACTGCTGTGACATGAAAAACCGGGAACGGACCTGGGGGTCATTTTTTCAGTCTTCTCTTTCAATACTCAGCATGACTTTTAGTGGCTGTACTTCAATCTCAGCTCCCACCCACCACCATCCCAGCCTGTCTGCACATCTCTCACACCCCTTGCTCTAAGGAATACACTCCCTCCCTCAGCTCTCCTCTGCAGCCATCAGTTTCTCTTCTCAATTGACCTTTCATTGTGCTGGGAACTCCTCCTTGCAGAATACCCATGGTTTAAAGCTGAATTTCAGTTGTCTGAACCTTAATAGGACACAGAGAAATGGTCTCTCAGAAAAGTGCATTCCAGATTGCTGTGAAAAGCTGATGTAAAAGCAGCTGACAGGATGAAATGCCAGTTTACCAGCATGGGGTGTCAGGATGTTATGGGCCAGCAACAGGGCTGGGAAAGGAGTTCCTTGTCCAGCTGCAGGGCTATGGCATCTTCCCCTACAGATACCAGTAGGCTCCAGTACAACTGTACCTTGCCATTGTCAACTTTGGCAGCAGTTGCCCCATGGAATCTAAATGGCCACAAGACAATTAATTATCTTTTGCTTCCAGTCACACAGATAAAATTAAGCAAAGCCCAAACTTTGCTTGCCCATAAATTCTCTATCCTAGACAGTGACAGAAGGCTTTTCAGATAGATGTCGTTGGCTAAGTTTTCAAAGTTGTGCTCAAAAGGATCAAGTCAAAAAAGAAATCTGCTTATTTGTTAGAAAGATTCGTATGTACACCTCCCACATCCACTGCTTTGAAATGGACCTCTTAATGTCTGAAGGGGATACAAAACCTAAGGTTCTTCTAAGGTTTCAGAAGGAGGAAGAAGGCCATGACCTTCAACCACAATTATTCTACAGAAATAGGACTGCTTGTCTTTGCATAATGTTTTACAAAATAACCTTGAGAAGAGGTGCAATACTGTCAGCTGAAACAATTCCCTAAGAGCTGTAAAGAATTAAGGAAAGCCCTAAATATATTAAATGTATTGATGGACAAACTATGATCAAGAGATCCAGGCCAGAGTTGGTTCCATTGCAGCACTGAGCCTCTGTGGATTGCAAAATAAAGAGGCAAATTTGGTATAATTAGTCCAATTATCTATGCCAACAGTGATGAATGCCAATTCAAACCCATTTCTGAATTTCTTTTCTTCAGATGAATATAATTTATATCTAATTTCTGGCAATATCAGTGAGATTCAGAAGGAGGTTTATCAAGAAGAGAGTATTTGGGTGAGGAGGGACAAGAAGACTCTCTGCTGTTTCAGCAAAACAGAAACTGTGGAAGCAAATTAATTTGGGCAAATTTCCCATTAAAACAAAGCCAAAACCTTTTGAAACTGTACCAATGTCCTTTCCAAAATATTTTGAACAAATGAGTTCCTTTGAATTGCAATCTACTTCTGCTTTGCAAATTTAAATGAATATACATTCAAATAAAAGGTCAAAGTTGGGATGAAAACTTTCCAAATTTAATAAAAAGAATTGCCCTGATCTCCTAGATAGCATTAAGGACAGGAAGCCACCACATGCCCTGGAACTTGCTGTGCACCAAGACAGCAGAGATCTCCTGAGCTCCACCACACATACACAAAATTTGGTATTTGGGTTGTCAGAGCTCTTGAAGCAGCTCCACGTCACTCCCTGTCCCTTCAGTCTGATTTCAGGTGTGGTCACTTTGTTAAAAAACAAATGCTGTACTTGCACATCTCATGGATTTTTTCATGCACTGGAAAAGAAGAAAATATGGGGTTTTTTCCATGTATAAAATATCTAATAAAAAATCTCTGGCTTAATTACAAATTTTTTCTACATCAAGAAGTACCAAGTTGCAAGCCATCAACAATTTACACAGGCCACTCGTCAGAACCTCAAATTGCAGCAAAGACTGTTCCTAAATGTGACAGGTTCTCCCCACCCAGGGGTGCCACAGCCCTGTCCTTTGGGGCTTTGTGCCAGTTCAGTCCCCTCATCCTCAAATTAGGCTACATGAGATACTGACAAAACCAAAGAGTTTAGGTGGATGAAAGACACAGTTTTCAGTCTTGCCAAGAATAGATTTCACTGGATGAACAGGGATAGTGTTCATATAGAATCCAAATATCCCTTTTTGTGCTCATTCCCTGTCCATGGTTGATTATCAGACATATCAAGTAATTACCCATCTTCACCTCTAACCTAACCTAAGTGGGCACTCTTTCTCCATGGCTGTGTTTGCTGCTGCTGGAAGAACACAGATAATTTTCTGTCCAAAATTTGATATGATAAATTATGTTTCCTCTCAGAACTAACCCAGCTTCCTCTGGAGGCAACAATAAAAAACCCATTAATAAATGATGAGAGCATTTAACAAGTATTGCTCTGGAATTTTATTAGCTCACTTCCTAACCAGCACAATTGTTCAGATAATTTCTGTTCCTCCAACCTCTCACAATCAAACTGGGAGTTCACTAAGCTGGTAGGTAGGTGGGTAGGTTGGTGGTTAGACAGATATTTTGAAGGAGGTAACATCCAAATGTTCCATTCACTGCAGCAAACCCCTACTTCCAAATATGCTCCTTACCACAAAATTATTCCTTAAGTTGCATTTAAATCAAAATGCAGTTGCAAACCTTAAACCTGGATTTCAAACTTTTTAAGTTTATGGAGAATCTATGTACCTTTCCTTCCAAAAATTGCCCTTTGTCATCAGAAGAGTTTTCCTCTGAAGTAAGGCAAAGCTTAAGTATTAGAAAAAGGAACTGCAAGTACATTGCAGTGAAGCCATGCTTAAGGTGACAATGAATTCAGCAGCCACAAAATATTACCTTCCTGAGGGTTTTTATTACCAAAGTATAACTTGATAGGAAGAAAAGCGGGCTCCCTCCTCCCACTCATCATTCTGGTGAAAAAAAAAATTAAAATCTTGAGCAGAAATCCCTTCAAACCATCATGAAAAGGTCTGTGCACAGCCTCGGTATAGTGCAATGAAATTAAAAAAGATGTCATGTAGCCATGTCAGCCACATCTGTGACCCATATGGTGCATGTAACAAGAGCATATGTCTGCACCTAAAGAGAACATTATATGCTGGATAAGGCTGGGACAAATGTAAAAGTGAAGTAGAACACCTTCACATTACAAACACAGTTTGTTATTTGTGTCACATCAAAGAAAGAGTCTCTAAGAATTATTGGCCTCTGAAGTCATTTAATTATGATTAAGTGAACTAAGAGCTAATGTAAATGGTATTTTATACCCCAGTGAATTAAAGTATGAGATCTAGTCAAGGTGAATAAGATTTACAGCCAAAATTCATGCAACCTTACAGTAATTTCATGACACTTTTACTATGAGCCTAGACATTTTTGTTCTTGAAATAATTAAAAGTACACAAGCAAATTTTACTCTTTGGATGCTTAAAATAAACCAGAGAAAAGAGAATAGGCTGTTTATCAAGTGACCCATGCACTTCTACTTTTATGATAAAAGGAACAAAGGTTATGCAGGACAAATACAAACTTCAGATTTTACTAAAAATATAAAAGGAAAAAGAAAAATAAGCAGAGTAGAATGCTCACAAATCTCTTCCATTTGGACTAAATCTGACACAAATTAAAGTCTCAAAACTCATCTCTGTCTAATCCCAAATACCTGCCTGCTAAAGAACACATTTGTTATTTTGAGACCCAGTGCATAATAGGAGCAAGTCAAATCAGCCAACTCAGTTTAAAGGTACTAATGGTCTTCTCACAGATATTTAAGGAAAACTGTTCCCAGGTATTTGCCTTCAAATATAATTAAGGGTGTCCAAGCAGAAGTGCATAACATATCAATGAATGAATAGTTATATTTCACAGCTTTTCCAGCTGGAAGTAAACTCATTTTCCAGTGACAAATGTTAATCCACTCTCTTCGAGAGTGGCTGTTTGAAAGGCTCCAGGTAAGGAACAGAAACTTGGCTGACAGAAGAAAGTACCAGATGGCTGCTGGGATGGGAAAAAAATTGAAGGGAAGAAAATGGTGAAATATGAGTTGTAGAAATAAGGATCGAATCACAATCACAATGTAAGTAGAGAACCAGAGCCTTCGGGTTTTAACAGGAGCCATGTTTGCAACGAAGCATCTCCCCAAGGCTCAAACTGGGCGGCCTCAAGAGGCCCTTAAAATGCAACAGAGCATTAACAAATTGCATAAATTAAACAAATAAAGAGTGCTCTTTGAACAGCCTCTTTTGGCTCATGTGGCCATGTGCTTTCGCACAAAGTGATCCCCTTGAACCTCTTACACACAAACTGTGCACTTTTCCAATCTTTTAACAAAACTTTAAAATTCCCAGTAACCTGTTAAGGAATCAAAGGGATCAAAATCCACATGCTAAAAAAATACTAATATAAATGTCCATGCTGAGGTAGTAGACCTTGTCTTTGGTAGAAGACGGTGTGGAAGAAGAGGAACTGTGGGGCCAAAGTTTAGCTCTAAATAGTAAACATGTAACTGACTTAGGAGCAGCAAGAGAATCTGGGTTACAAAATACAGTCTTGACTCATTGATCACCTCCTTCTGGCTCTAGACACAAAAGTTAGTAACTTTAAATCTGTCTCTTTTTAATTTGCCTTCAGAAATACTGTCCTAAAGGAAGCTGCTAATACTACATTAACATTCATGGGTATCCAGATTTGTATAAATTTTTATTTGTAGAATATCCACCAGCAGGGGACAAGCACAGTGATGGTGGGATATAATCCCCTTGAAGAATAGGGCCACTGCTGTCACCTGTGCTGGGTCAAGATAGCTCAGGCCCCCATTTCATAACCATCCTGACAAGCTTTGTTTTAGGGGGATTTCTTTCAAATAGTTACTGCTAAAGCTGTTTGGGAAATAATGAGTTCTGCATTTCCCACAGCAAACTCAGCACAGCATGGTTGTTCTGAGCTAGCTCAGACACCCGGACTCGTCACACCCGTACTTAGACACACACTTCTGTCACCTCTTCCTAGACACAGCACTGCAAACCAGCCTTCCAGAACACCCCCATTTTCCCTTGCCTTTCCTTCCATTAGATGATCTTCAGCCCGACTGGTATGAGAGACTTCATTAAAACATTCCAGTTGAACTGAACTAGCCGATTCTTACTGCCAATGAAATGTCTTTTGCTAAGAAGTCTGTGTAAAAGACCAGCACCTGGAGACAGGAGATTGCTCAGGGGATTGGTAACAGGCTGTGGAATATTTAATCTCTGGGGCACTGGCTCAAATCCAGAGCCAGGACCAAACGAGAAGCATCAGTTTCTTAGGCAGGCTGCCACACGACACCTTTCAGAATCACAGAGCCTCACTCAGAAGAGCCCTTACCAGCTCTCTGCTGAGAAACTTTCTCCTCTCTCCAGTCTGAACCTCACAGCTGAGACAAGTTGGAAGGCTGTAATTCAGAAATGTGCAAAATGTTATGCCAACACAAAATAAAAGTTTTAGTGCAACTGCCTGAGCAATGCCATGAACTAGATTTAGTGGTCTTTCAGAAGAGGGATGTGTAGGCTCATGATTTTTCTGTTGAAAAATAGTCCCACTATACACAAGAGACAAATGACAGCAGTTCTCTATGCCCAGAGCATAGGGGCTACATGCCAATAATCTTTCATTTCCTCCATACTGAATCTTTATGGATCAATAATCCAACTAAAAACCCTTAATAATGACTAAATATAAAAAGGAGAAAATAATTTTAATGGAAATTAAAACATAAAGACCATCAAAACTTAAAAAATCACTTAAAGCCAAATGACACAATGGAAGTTGAATCTGTTTTAGACAAAAGACATTCCCCTGCACCTTTTCTCACACACAGCAGCAGCAGCAGCTCTCTGCTCCTTCTCTGTGATGGCGTTGGAAAGAAAATTCCTGTGCCACTCCCTTCCCTCCTCCTGTGTTATCATTGTCCACAGCAGATTTCTTCACACCCTTCATTACTCCTGATCCTCTAACTATTTGAGGAAAGACAAAATTATTTCCACTTGATGTTTGGTATCACTGTTCATCTCAATGAAAATCCAGTAACTCCCTCTATTAGTGACTGAGGAGGTCTGTGACTGTACAGTATCAGTGAAAGCACAGCTGGAGAAATAAAACCCATGTAAATAGCTGAAAAGATAGGTAAAAGTCTGGGCAGGGATCCAAAAACACTAAACTACAGACTCCCAACATCTGGTTCAGGGTGGATTCCAAGAAAGACAGAAAGAGAGAAAAAGAAAGACAGAAAAAAAAAAAAAAAAAGAATTGATTTATCTGTAGAATTTTTACATAAGGTTTTCATTTCATTTTTTAATTCATCAGAAATTTTACTCAATTATTGTGGTTTAATTTCTTCACCTTACTGCATCCTGTTGCTTCACTCAGAAGGAAGCAGTGCCTTGGACTGGAGTTATAAGCAGCCCCCAGTTTCATACTTTCATGCTTTATTGTGATAAAAGCAATTACAGGTAAAAACCTCTAAACCCTATTGCTCAGCTTCACTCTCTTTTCAGCTAGGACTGGGTTTATGAAACATGCATGAGAATCCTATACTGATTTCATGGCCTTTCAGACTAACCATTACAACAGAGCTGTGAGCTCCTCAGCCTGCCCTGAGCACCACCTCATCCTGTCTGAGCAAAACCCACCTGGCTGCGCACCCACCTGAGGCACTCAGGGCTCCACCCCTGCTGTGTGAGGGATATTTTCTGCTTTGAACACTTTTATGAGCCAAGACTTTTTGTGAGGACTTCAGAGACAATATAATTTTCAAACGCTCATAGATGACTTAAAATCATAAAAACCCCCATTTTTCAGGGATGTTTCCACTCTTAATGTACCTGAACTCTTTCCAAACTCCTGCCTCCCCAAGATACAAGAGCAGATCACCCATCCCACTCAGGACTGCCTATGCTGGCCACACAGAATGCTCCAGGCTATCAATACTGTCACTGTGCCCTATTGCAGGTAGGACTCTTGCCTCCAACTGCTGCCAGTGGCATCCAAACGTCAAAAACTGCACCCGCAATAATCATTAAATGCACAAATGAGATAATGAGAAGCTCTGAAAAGTCTCCAAACAATTTCAAATTTGCCTACTTTGTGCTTCAGCACTGCCTCGCTCAGAGCTGGGCCATGAGTGTTTGTGTGCTTTCCAAGTGTTATTATATGCATACAGACACAGAAAGAGAAATAAACACACATGGGGTAACTGTGTGATTCTCCTGCCTGAGGACTAATTCTCCACTACATTTAGGGAAGGTGTGCATTCTCCTACTTTCTCCTCTCTCCAAACAGAAAGAAGGTTCAAGACAGAGTTCAGGACTCGGCACTGAGCAAGTGCACAACCAGGCTGGACACAACTCTCTTGCCTCTTCACCACTGCTGTGCCCTGGCCGGGAGCACCCCAGAGTACATTTCCATCAGAAAACCTTTTATGCAACAAGGTGTTGCCTTCCAGGTAGTACAGACTGCCAGGATGATGGCAATGGGCCACCACTCAAGCCTCTGAACCTGTGATGAGCTTTCCACTCAGGAAAGGAGGCAATGACATTACTGAAAGGAGAATCCCTCTAGGGCAGTAACGGGTAATGAGCAGGAGATGAATTCTGTCTCTCAGAAACAAAATCCCTGAGAAATAAGAAAACTACAGTTCTTGAAGATCAGTGCAATTTATTCTTTAAGAAGAGAGCCTAAGGGCAACAATTACATATGCATATTATTCAAACCTGAATTCTTTTCTTGAAATTCTCTTTAAATTGTGCCAGTTTACAGGACCATCTTTTCTACCTGCTCCCAGCTTGCTGCCACAGAAGGTCAGCTTTCTCCCCCTACCTGTCCTCCTCCTGCCCACATCATCTCACTTCTCCCTTCGCCTCAGTCCTGGCTTGAAGTGACCCTTAGGAAGCACATTCAGCTCTCCAGACCACCAGAAGACAACTGACTTGCACTCTGAAAATACTTGACTGATGCTCCACTGCCCCAGGCAGAAGAAGGAGAATAAAGCAGCTTGCTGCATAGTTGACAAAGCATGAGTGCTTTGAAAAATGACTGATGAGCCCTCCACCCCATACCTTTGTGCTACCCACATCAGTCTGCATGTGTATTTTCACACCCAGGCACCCAGATCACACACGGAACTAAAGGAACCGTCCCAAATGAGAGAGGCAGTTTCAAATCAAACAGCATCTCCCTCCGGGATACACTAACACCCCTTTATAATAGAAGTGACAGAGAAGTTGCATGAAATGCCCTGCTTCAATCCAATACCTTTTACCCCATTTCCTGCAGTTATTAGATTCTTCTGCAACCAAGTAATCTGGCAGAAAACTAACTCCAAAAGACAGGACAGGACAGAAAGTTTTCACCTGAAGTTGTTTGCAATGGGTTTGGAAAGCTGGTTGGTTTGGAGATTAGCAGCTACCAGCTGATACATAGCTTTGGTTTAAAAATGGGGTGAAGGAGGAGAGAGAAAATGTCTAAATTCAGCCTCCATGACTGGCCCTGTCAAGCAGAATAAATCAAAGTGTTTCACAAATAATCGCATTAGACTAGGTAGAAATCTAGCATTATACAGAATGCATTTTTGCAACCTACGAGGCACTTGAAAAGATGAATCAAGACAGTCAAAAGCAGATGTATATCCTTGCTTTACAAGGTTCCTGCTTTATAGGCAGACCTCTACACAAACAGGCCAAAGCCCTCCCCGAGACAGTCCGGCTTCATCCCGTGCAGAGAGGGCAACACACCAAGTCAGGCAAGTTGAAAGGAAGTCCCTTTTTTCTATATCTCAGCCCTTTGGCTTTCCACCACCTGGACACCACTTTTAAAACGATGACTTCATCATTTATCATTTTACCTTTCAGTGCTTTACTTAATACATGACCTGCTCAGTAAAATATTTGCAGACTTGGTACTCTGGTGCTTTATCCCATTACAAAGGCACGCATAACATTTCACATCTCTCTCGTGCAGGTGGTCCTCTGTTCTGACTCAAGGCCAAACAGAATATAAAGTTAGGCCAGTTCAGCAGTGTAGGTGAAGGCATCTGAGCTGAGGGAGGGGAGTACAGTAACTAGAGATGCCAGTTGTGGCTATACATTTCAAAGATAGCGCTAATTTATTTATTTGGCTTACAGTGACCAAATCCATCTGTCCAGTACAGATGATCTACTGCAAGACATCTAAGAATCACTACAAATCAACATTTTTTTATTCAGATTGTTCACATATGTACCAAGGAGCCACAGAAAGGTGTATTAATGGTCCAGTTCTTTCAGGCAATTCCACTCCATTAAATATTATGAGTACACATGTCTGGGAAGGAGAAGAACAGAGGAAAAGAGTTTCCCAGTTTGTTTTTGGAGTGTTAAACAGTGCAAAACATCATGCATTTTTACTTAATTTCTCCACTTTTTTCTTCATTCCAATAAAATATTTCCTGTGCTAGATGATCTCTCTCTTAATAGTTCTACACCAGATGATTTATTTGCAAGGATCTTCAGACACCGTGATTTTGATTTACAACCAGCAAATAGAACATTGATGGAAATACAGACAAAGGAGTTTCAGTGCAGCCAGGAGGCCTTTCTTTGCAGCTTATTTACAAAACCCAACTGGTTTTGATTTCTATTTATATTCCTCACTAGGGACATAGATGTGAAATTTGGTGCTTATGGCACTGAGAGGTCCCAGGACTGTTGCCACTCTCAAAGATGACACCGTGAACTGGGGACTCAGTGACATACAGGTCCTACCCAGTTTCAGCTGTTTACAGGGTTCTCAAAAAGAAACACAGCAAAGAAGAGTCAGGAAGGAGATTCCTTCTGAAGTCCAGCTGGCAGTAACACATCCCATCAATTCTGATGCAGGGCTTGCCTGAGCAAGGACTGGCACGAGAGCAAAAGGGCAGACCCAGAGACACACAGGTGACAGAATCTAAGAGTGAAAAGAGCCTTACAGAGCTCTGCATTATGAAAAGCTGCTAAGGAAATTGTTGGGTCCACAGTAACTGACTTCCTATTCTTTCCCCTTTTTTTCAAAACCTCAGCTATTCTGCTCTCAAATTAAGATGTGGCTTCAGCTTTTAGAAAGACATGAATAACAATAAAAGCATATTGCTGCACATATGATTAAGCAGCTCTCTGGGTTATATACAGAGGAAATGTCTGAAAAGGCACTGGCTGACACTTATCAGAGAATTTGGAAATGGAAATTACAGCAAAAGAAAGTAAATTAGCCAAGAATTTAAAAAGAAACAGGATATAGTGATCAAACAGATGACATCAAATTAAAAACCCAGATCAGGAACCAATGCACCAGCCTCAGGAAGCCATGCTCTCAAGCTGGTGACATCATATTTATGTATGTCCTGTGTCATTCAGACATTTTCTGGTGGTTTCATTAAAGATACAAAGCACATGTTTTTGAACTCCTGGGGTTTTTGTCTGTGTTGTATATCACCAGTTTTTCAGGGCTTTTTAGGTTACTGAATTAAGTCCACATTCATAATTCTGTTTCTCAAATTCTACTTCATGTCAGTGTTGGAAGGGAGAGCTTTCCAGCAGTTTGCTGATTGTGAAGAAAGAGTACAGCATTTTTCAAGACATGAGTTAATGAGTCATACTGTTTGTGTTTCCCAAATAAATTAATAACAACAACTAACAATTCATTCCTAAAGTTCCTGCATGCCCACAATTCCAACCAACTGCAGTGGAAGCCAGAAATGCTCTGCAGCTTTGGAAATGAAAGCTGTCCTATATCCCCCCCCAGCAGAAATTTCTACGGATGAATCCAATGATGGTTAAAAGGGTACCCTTAAAATCTTTGGAAACCAAATTTTAAAACTAAAAATCCTAAACCAGTAAAACACAATAAATTTGTTTATAGAACAGAGTCTTCTGAGACTATTACTCCCTTTGCATGTGCAACATGCCATTGAGCAGGAACTTCTATATTTATTAAGGGTATTGCCACTGACAACACTATCATTAGTATTATCTGTTAGCAATTATTCCCAACAGATTATTGACAGCATGGATAGAGCAATCCGATTAGAAAAATGCTCACTTCTGTGGAATCACCAGCACCTGGCAAGAAAAGCTGAAACCTGAACTCATGTCCTGGATGAGTATTTTAGATGTGTGTAGGTATTCCAGGTACCTGTAGCACATCTGCATGCAAGGATCTCAGAGGTTTGGAGGGGGTTGTCTGTTTGGGGGCTTGTTTTGTGGTCTTTTTTTTTTTTTTTTAACAAGCTGGGTTATCATTCCCTTCTCTGTGGGAAGGGAAGAGGGGGCTCAGGACAGTGCACAGGTTTGCTCAGCACGACGCACTTCAATGCAAACAGGGCTCAGCCTTCCAGCACCCACACTGCTGTGCAGCTCTCCCGGGTGGGCAGCTTTGAGCAGCTCCATTCAGGAATCTATGCTAACACACAAAGCCACTTTGGCTCCTGCAGATGCCAGACAACTGGCTTCACTCTGCCCTGAAAGAAATCCCCCGAGCCTGGCACTCTGCTTGGCCATTAGAAACCAGAGCACTGAGCCCAGCAGTGCAGCGTGGCCGTGGGTCAGGGCGGGGAGCTGGAGCCGAGGGCAGCCGGCACTTCACCTGTGTGGGGAGAGGAAGGCAGGGCAGCCGGGGTTATGTAAGCAAATTCCCGGCTGGAATGTGCAGAATGTACACAGAGGGTGTGCCGGGCAGGCCGGGAGCTGGGGGCCAGGGAACAGCCTCCCAGCCCATGGGCAACAGGTTCCCTGGCAAAAGGCGGTCCCAAAACGCAGCTCGTGTTCTCTGCTCCTGCGGCTCTGTCTGCCCTCGCACTCAGGGACACAAAAGTCATCAGATACAAGCGTGGACAGCACAGTGAACTATTTAATGATATAAGATAATCATGAATAAAACAGTCAACATTTCTCCAGTGGCCTCATCTCCTTCCTGAAAGGCAAGACTGCTGCAATTGTTGGCAAAAATAGTGCAGGCAAGATATACAATCAAAGGTAAAGAAAAAATTTCACACCATTTCCGGAGCAGTCTGGGTTTTAGGCCCTTGCTACTTCAGATTTTTTCCCCTGACTAATTAACACATCCCTCCCTAAAATCTACTCAAACCCCCAAGCAACTAAAGGAAAAAAAAGAATATTTCAATATTCAATGAGTCTGCTCTAACCACTGAAATGCTCCTGTTGCTGCCTGTTTTGAGCTTCCCCTCCCCCCTCCCAAAGACATGTGCTCATAGCTCCTTTGTTCCAAGCGCGGGCAAAACCAAATGTAACTCAGACTCTTCAGCAGTGTCTGATTGGCCGCTCACCCCCGGGTCCACCCCCAGTCATCCCCTTTCCCCTTCTCCAAATAAAAGATGGTCGAGGGGAGGCAAACGCTCTCTCTCAGCTCAGCTACTTTCCTGTAAACATCTCTGGTCGTCTGTCTCATTTGAAGGCTTCTAACTGCAGGGAATTGAGCGAGCAGGGAGCTATATTTCTCCCTCTTTGCTTCTGCTGATGGTATTTGCTCTGCAGCTGATTCAGGTACCGATTTTAGAGCTACTAAAGTGCTAGATTGCCCGTGCTACCTCTCAAGGCTGCTCGAGGCTTTCTAAGGCATTGAAATACAAGCGCTAGCCGGTATAAAGCTGAAAAGATACCTTCCGCATGCTCCTTTTGTTTTTCTCCTCAGGTGGCACTTGAAGCAATCAAACCCAACTGGTAAAGGCATTGAAAGTAAGTCTGCTTTAAATTTACAGATGTTTGTAAAGCAAGTACTTATGAAATCATGGAATAAAACCTCATCCAGCTGAGAGGTAGATTTATCTAACTAATGTGCAAACCCAGGGATCTGAGTAAATTTGTGTGTTGAATACATTTACTAAATACTTGACCATTGGCTTTGCAAACCTGCTGTGGGCATAGAGTGTGCCTGAATATCCTCTGACTTCAGTACAAAGTGAATTGGGGGCAGAATTCCACTCCTGCACAGCTACAGCACTGCATCCTGTAAGTGTTTTGTGACTGCCAACAAGAAATCTGAGTTAAACTATCTGCAGTGGTACTTGAACTAGCTCTACTGATCAGAACTAATTATAAGAAAAGTTCACACATTGAATGTCAAAGATGAATTCACAGAGGAAATATAACACATGAAACACATGTTCCAGACATGCTGTTCAAAACAAATCTTAAAAAAATAAGGTCAAGGGACCTGGAATATTTCTCACAGAGATTCTGCAAGCTAAGTAGTGAAATGGCGTTAAATAAATTACATGGTTTCAAATTACTCACTCTGCAACTGCAGAAGAGTCTGGCTCTTTGGGGTACCTGCTAGAGCGCAACAATTATGTCTGGAAAAATACACAAAAAAGAGCAGAAACTCTCGGATACTTTGTAACTCTTGGCCACGATTTACTTTCTGTTTCATAAAGGGCAATCTCTTCTTCAGGAGCTGGATGCTGAGTGGACTCACTAAGCAGCTCTGTACGGAGAAATTGAGAAGAGAAGCACTAGCAGGAACTGGACACAGACATGCAGGCTCACAGGCTTCTCTGAAGCCCTCTCACAGCAGCTCTGGGCAGAACTCAGTGCAGGATTGGGGCACTAAGGTAAATTTAATTTAGAACCAGATGTAGCTCCCAGCATTTGCTTAATTTTGCAGGTCCAAAGCTTCACACAATTGTATGCTCACTGTTTCCTGAGGTAACAATGTCCTCTTTTCAAAAAGGGATTGTTCACCATGCATTCAGCTTCTGTTAGAAAAGGGATCCCCAATTCTTCTGGAAATTTCATATTCTCAAGTGCCATTTTTCATAGAAATGGCCTCTTTTTTGAGTTCATAGACAGCGGAAAAAGCAATAAAACCTTTAGATGCGAGGTGATTTGTCATCTTGCTAGAAATACTTTACCACAATTCTAATTCCACCATCCCAGGAAAGGCTGCCTATAACACACTGAGAGCCAGCTTGGGCTGTGAGCCAGCAAAGCACTCCAGCATGATTTCAGCTTTCACTGTACCACTGCCTGGAGTGAGATGACTTAAAAACCATTACAATTAAAAAGCCTAAATGGGTTGCTAATTTAGAGCCTTGGTGTGAACTTCCTAGAGTGAGTATCATAGCACACAGCTACACCATTTTGAGTTTATAATGCCCTACCACATGGCCCAACCTGAGTAAGGCCCTACAGATGAGCTCCAGTGAAATTAGATGGGAATGGACAATATTTGCAAAGGGCCTTCAGCAGAGGCCTTTGTATTCAAGTCTTTTATCCCACTGTAGGTGAGAGTATACTTTATACATCCCAGGAGGAAAATAACTTAGTCAGAAAGCTCTCAAGGAAAGATAAAGAGTACAGACAGAAAAGCTATTGTGCATAAATCCACGTGGAATCATAAGTCTTTCTCAAAAATGCTGAAAGAATAAATCCCCCTCCCACAAACTACAGGAAAAGATGTGGTTCCCATACACATCTGAGTGGCAAAGCAACTTCCCACATAGTCACATCTGCCTCCTTTTTGCTCTGTTCCATTGCTTAAATTCTGTCATGAGAGTAAACACAAGAGGGGGCAAGGGGCTGCATAGGCACCTGGTCAGGGCAAAGAGAAAAGGAGGGAAGATTTGGACCTTAGATATTTGCATATGAATTTGGCTTCAGCCTTCATGGCTTTTACATGCCTTTGAACACTTTCTGTTTCTTTCTGCATTCTTCACTGCTCCATTTTATTTATTTTCACCTTCTGCTTCTCAGATCTTCTGCCAGACTGCTTATTTAATTCTACTTGTTGCCCTGAAAACACCATTGTTGTCATCCAAATTAATATCTGAACATAATAAAAACCTCAAAATAGCTCAGACTACCAGTTTTCCATCCTTTGGTCTCACTTCAAGTACAGTATAAAAGCCAGGTCTTGGGAGCTCTGATAGTTTACACAGGACCAGTCCTGGGTACATGGTGTTTTAGTAGGCAGAGGAGGCTTTTCCTTCTCCACCCATCTTTTCCTTTCACCAGTTGAGACTGCTCAGAGTCCCCCACCATCTCCAGCCCAGTTAGCCCCTCTTCCCAGGTAATCCACTGCAAACCTTGATGATTTCCAAATAAACTTGGTACTTTTCAAATATTGCCTTCTGTGACAGGTTAGTTGAGAAGCAAGATAAACTAAGATTACCTTTACTTTTAGGGATGAGGGAAGAGAACCATCTCCTAAGAGTCTGTGCTGAAGTAGCAGGACACTCTGGCTACAGATCTCCTGTTGGGTTTTCTATGTTCCTCTCTGTTCAAACTGCACGGTAGAAAAAAATTAGGAAAAATAAGACCAGACAAAAAAAGGCAAGACAAGGAAAAAAAAAAAAAAAAGAAACACAATAGGATGAATATTTTTCTCAAACCTGTATTGCCATTATCTGCCCTCATCCTCAACCTTTTTCCCTTGCAGTCTTCCCAGAAATGAGAAGGGCTCTGAAAAGACTAAACATTCTTTTTCTTGCTGGCTTTGTCCAGTCTCTCAGTACTGTATTTTTCAAGGATAGATCACCAATTACCCTTCCATGTTTTAATTTCCTTGATTTGAACTAGATTGCAAATAAATATCATAATGTGAGATTAAACAGCACATCACTTCAAATATACACAAAACATTCACACTGAGAGTGCAATAATGTTTGAAGCTGTATCTAACTTTTAAACGGCTACTTTAGACCGATTCCTACAGTCTCCACGACTCCCATTTGATTTTTTCACATAGAATTTACAATTATTCCTACCATTTATGTCATCCAGTAGTGCTTCTAAATTAGAAAACCAGACTGGAACTTCTGCAGCCTGTCTGAGTACTAACCAGTCTCAGCTCTGCTTCTCTGACAAAGCCCTGGCTGAGAGATAAAAAAGAATCACATACTTTACTTGTTAAGAGCTATTCATGCCAACTCTTCCTCTTGCTGTGATGCACTAATCATTGATCAGAAAGCATTTTCATGTTGTCAACACAGAGACCTTATGTGAATACAGATATGAGAAATAAGTCAAGAAAGTAACAAAATCGTTGAATGTATGCTTATGGTAATTTAGCAAAGAATTAATTGGCCAGAATTTATGCAGGCTGCTCTCCAGTCTGTGGATGTGTAAGATGCTATTTTAGCAAACAGTCTATTTTTGAAAGTGAGTCTTTAACAACAAGAAGTGTAATTTAATCCAAAACATTTTAAGCATCCACTTTTTACACTCTCTTGATTTTGCCATTCACTGATTTGGGGAAGCCAAATTGTAGCTTTCTGCTTCACTTTCTGTTCATACCAGGTTCCCTTTTTAGCTCTGACACTAAACACAGCAGGACTGCGTTTAAATAAAAACATGCCTTTTCCAGGGGTATTGTGGATGTATTTTCCAACTCACAGATATTCCCACTCATATCAGACTCTGTAAAAAACAAAACAAAAAGCTAAGTCTAACCCACATTTCAATCCTAAAATATCTGTCAGTAGAGCTTTAATCCTGAAAGATAAAACCAGAATAAGATCATTACACTTACACAGAGCAAAAAGCCCTCCTAAAACAAAGCCTTTTAACTGCGGGGAGTTTCCCTGAGTATTTTGCCATGCACTGAAATAGCCAACTGCTTCAGGAGGTCTGAGGCACAAGCAAAAGTTCAACACTGACATTTCCAGCCTCAGCAGAAAAATTATTCTGACATTTGAAAAAGTTTTTACCACCTTGTAGCTGCTTTTCCCATGCCAGTGTTTCTATCCTCTCAAAACTGCTTAAGAGGGATACTCTTCCTCATTTTAACTTGGCTGCCATCAATAAGGGCTAACTGATAGAGAAGAAAGTAATGTGCATAGCTGCCTCTCCACGGCTCTGGAATCCTTTGAACTAGGAGCCCCTCAAAGCTTTCACTGAAAGGCAGATTTTTGCACTGGGACTGGGGCTGATATCCTTGAAACCATAATATTTACATTCTCCCTCTTTTATATTGCTTTTCCTAAATGCTTCCACGAGACAGTTAAAAATAGAAGGTGAAACACTCTAGCTGCACAGAAGGCTATCTGGCAGCATAGTGCTCTCTGTGCCTTCTCCATGCCTGTTCCTTTTTGATGAGTAGGGGAAATACCTCCTAGGTCAGTCCATGCCTCTCCTCCTGCTCCTGCCAGGGAAGGTTCCTACACTGCAGCTCTCCACCCTGGTTCACACCCAAGAGGCTATAGGATCTCTTGCACAGGTTACGTAATGAAGGATGCTGAGAGCTTCATGGGCTGACCTGGAAAACTAAATCGGCTCTTCCCTGAAGGATCTATTTGAGATCCTGCCTCAGTTTAGCTGACCTTCATGGCACCTCGTGTGCCATCCATGCCTGTGCTGGAGGTTATCTGACATCGCAGCACTTCAGCAAAACTTCAGGAATTTGCTATTTCTTACTGCATGCTGTCAATATATTTTTCAATCAAATTGAGTTGTCTTTTCAATGTCACTTTCTTAAGGTCTCCTCGTAGTAACTAATTTCTTGAATACTGAAGTCTAATACAGAAACAAGTTTCATCCTATCCTAGGCCTTTCCCCTCAGAAAGTTCCCTGCACATGTGATCTGCTTACTTTGGGGACTCTCCAAACTCTAACCAGTGTGGGAAGAGTGAGACCTGTCACTCATTTTGATGTAGGATACAGCTGAAGGATAATACACAGAAGGAATGGTTCTTGAAATCTCTAGTATCAGTCACCATTTCTTTATAAATAGTGTTTTTATGGTTTAGAAAGCAGCAATGTTCACATGCATCTAATATTTTTTCATTCCAAATGCATTTCTTTCCTATAAATAATGTTTAAATCTGTTTAACTGTAGTTCAACTGTGAAAAGAATGTGACTAAATGATTTAACTAATTTTACTTCTTTCTTGCTTTATTTGTGACTGGTTTTTTGCTCTTCTTTATGCTTGATTATTCTTTCATTTTGTCTGCCAAATGACCTCTCAATTTAGATCCCTCCTCAAATCCAGTAATTTCTCCACCTCTATGCTTTCCTTTAAATGCAACCAATGGCTTGTCCCTTTTAGGCTTTAAATCTTTTCACTAGGCCTACACTTGCAGTGTTTACTTGTACAATATCTGATTAATTTGCAATCCTTTGAAAATTCTTACCAATATTTTAGTAGGTTTTTTCCCCCTCACACTTAGGAAGTGATACAGTGTTTGTCTTTTCTGAAGCCAGAGAGATAAAACAGTGATCCATAACTACATGGACAAAGCACAGTGGAAAAATTAGGTGGTTTCAGCCAGAAAAACTAACAATCAAGAACCTTTTGGCAGGTCTGAATTTTAACTTAAAGCTGCAAAATACATCATTTGAGACAGTTTCAAGTCTTGACCAAATCTTTACTGGAAATTACAGTAGCAAAACAAAGCAGAATCTCCTGAGACACCCTCACATCTCAGTTAACAGAGTTAATCACCTGGCAGCCTGCAAGCATTTATTTCACGTAAGAGGGAATGTTCCAGATGATTCTGGAATTTGATGGAAAAGATTGTTGAATTCAGTAATATTCAAAGTCTGGCAGCACTAGCCAGTGTCAAACTTGCGGGGTCCAAAATATGATTTCTCTTCAAATATTATTTCCTTCTCATTGAGTTTAAACTCTGTGAGGCTCCAACTTACACTTGTTCTTTGCAAGACCAACTGGCAAGAAATTTTACAGACAAAACCCAAACAATTCACCCTGGGGCCTCACCATAAACAAAGTCATATATGAATGCTATTTTTATTACAAAAGCTGTAAAGATTTCCTGGAAGCTCATCTGTGAAGCTGCTGAATGCTACATACCTAGCCGAGGTTTCCATCACACTGCCTCCAACTCCACGGACTTTCCAGGAGACAGGAAGATTTTGAATATCCTATTCCAGCAGTGGTGCTTACGTTGAAGGAGAGTATCATTAGCCAGAGTTTAATAAATTTATTATTCTGATCAAACAATCATTTTTTTCTTCTGGAGATGGCAGTAGCATCTATGCACAGATCACTTAATTGCCTTTCTGCCTTTTCATTTGAGTGCATGGAGAGAGTAATATTGCCCTTAATAAGTGGGAGATATGACAAAGAGAGAGAGACACTTTTGCAACACGTAACAAACGGGTTTCATTCTCTCTCCTCCCCATTTTACATCCTCAGCACAAGTCATGTCTTCATCTCTTCTCCAGTTTGTTTGGCAATCGTAGCTGCTGTCAGTCACCTTCACACATGGGTCATGAGCTCTGAAAAACAGTAGGTGCTCAGTCATACAATTCTCACGAAGCTGACCTTTTCAAGTAAATTGATTTTCTTTTTCCAGATCAGGCTTGCATCAAAAATATCCCACCAGATAAATATAGCTGAGGAAATAGAGCCCAAACACCATATGGGCAAGCTGCAACAATGCCACTAATCTGCTCACCTGCCTGTCCTGCCTCCTCCCACCCCAGCCCCACATCAACTCCAGATCTTTCAGATGTCTTTAATCTTTAGTTAAACAAAGAAGGTCTTTTCCTCTGTTCCAAGTCTTTCAGTTACTTGCCTAAATAGTTCTAAGTGACAGTTTTTTGCATCCAGCTCTCTGCCTCCTTTCCAGCATTATGCAGACCACCCAACACTCAACTGCTTTACCCTCCCTTCTCCTCCTACAGCTCGTAGCCTCTTTGGTTGAAATTTCTCAGAGGATCAACAACACAACATATGTTCACATTGTAATAGATTCAGCATGTAATAGCTGAAGGAAGCCCTGATCCTAACTGGTCCTTAGATGCTATCAGAATACAAAGTGACACCATATATTTTTGGTTTTAAAATAAGCTTCTGATTCATGCTCCCCTGGTATTGGCAAGACCAAGTGAGTGTGACAGAAATAAACTGTGTGACCTCCATATCAGCAGGGAATCTGCTTTAGGTTGTGCTCACAGTGCAGAAATGGGAGAAGGGGGAGCCAAACAGGCAGCACTTCAATCTCTCTCCTCCCCCTCTCTGTTATACCCTGGCCCTTCCAGGGCTATGCTTCCATCCTCCAGGCCTTCCTTCTGGCCTAAACTTCTGTTTGCTTCACAATGTCCTCTCAAAACATTTCCAAATTCTACAAAACAAGCAGCATTAGTCTATTTTTTCTTAAAATCTACAGATGAGTGTCAGAGAGCAAGCTACTGTCAAGCAGGCAAGCTCTAAACGTCTTTCCAAAAAGAGATTACTTTGAATAAAAAGCATTTCAGAGCCAAGGAATGATCATGTTTATTTTCTTATCTCCTTGATGAAACAGAACTAATTTCTCTCACGTTCAAAGAGATTGTGTTCAGAGAGAGCTCCGTTTTTAGAACTGCACCTCCTAACATTCCCATTGGGTTCTCCTTGCAGTTTAAACTTTTGCCAGCAAAATAAAGACAAACCTGTTGGGTGTGGTCTGATGCCCGTTCAGGAGGTCTCTCACACCATATGCTTCTAATGGTTCTAACCTATGATTAAATCAATCTAAATGAACAAGAGCTGTGTGAAAGGAGACAAGAACTTTATATAAAAATAAAAGAAAATTCAATCAAATGTAATTTTCTGAGATTTAGAAGGTGTTACATCTCCCAGCAGGTGCTAAAGACAGGAAAGTCTCAGTCGTGAGTGCTTTCCCTCCTGTGTACAGAGCAATGGGTACTGCTCCTCATCCACAAACCACAAGATCAATGAGCAGCTCTTCTAGCAGAAAACATGAAAGAACTTGCCTTAAAAAAAAAAGATTAAAAAGACAAAATAGACCCTTCCACAAAAACCTCACTTGTCCTTTGGAACCCTTTAGAAATCCACTTGTTACTCTTTTCTTCATGTTTCCAATTGTAGAAATGTTGAGAATTATAGGGCAGTAGGCAGGCTTGAATTGTGTGTGTGTGACATGATGCACTCACTCGTGCAGAGGTGCAGGTTTACCTACAAAAGAGGTACAGAATATGTAATGATAGTGTCACAACATTCTAGGGGAGTACAATAACATGCAACTCCTGTACTTCAAGTCCTTGAGATAAAAACTGTTCCAACCAGTAAATATGCTTTTCAGAACAACTGTGTTTATAACCAAAAAATGACATACTTGATTGTTCTGTAGTGGCACCAAATTACGGTGTCCAAATTTGGGGATCCCACATTAAATCTCCTATACCAGGAGCTCATAATAAGGGAGTAAATTCACAACTGAGCCATCCCTAGTCCTTGCCTGATATCCTCCCTCTGGGCACACCCTCCCCTGCCCTGGACAGTGCTTCCATGACACCACACGGCCTTTGCATGGCTCTGCGTTGGGTCTGCACCCCGCCAGGTACAGCACTTCTGGGCCCTTCCTCTCATTCCCAGGGTCCTGAGGACACGGTTGTGCTGTGAGCACCCAGACGGGAGGACAGAGCCCGGTCAGTGCAGAGAGGCACCCATAAACACAGGAGCAGGAGACCGGCAGCTCTGCTGGTGTCCCTGTGCTCTGAGCCCCGCCCTGCTGCGTCCGTGAGCAGCCAGGCTCAGTCAAACCAGGGAGGTGGATGAAAAGGATCATTGGCTTATTTTGCTCCATCACAGCACATTCCTCGGACCCCAGCCCTCAGGGGCTTTACTGAACTTGCTGTGTGCTACACACACTTGGCTGTCTCATTAAACACCACGTTTGGCAAATTCTACCTGCCTTAGGCCATGTCTACAGAGTAAAGCTTCGCCAAAGTTTTGCACACCCAAGGTCAGCTCAGGGCATGGAAAATGCACATCCTATAGCTGACACTGTTACAATGGTGGGACTCTGGGGACTTGATATTGCCTGTGCTAGCAGTAGGGTCCAGATGAGCACACCTTCTGCTGTTTAGGAAGGTGAAGTCCCTAAGCCACCAAAAAGCCTGCTGGCAGAATATGCTGTGCCTCCACAAGGGTGTCTGTCCTGTAGCCACAGCACAATAAATAGCTTTTTCTGGGTGCATAAGACATACTAATTGCAAGCTCTATCTGTAGACTCCCATCTGGCATCTCTTTGTTCACTTTCTCTTCCTTATACACCGTAGAGCTCCTTAGCTTTTACTTTGGAAAAGTTGCCTCAGGATGTAACAGCAATTCTCTGTGAATTTTTCATGTTGTGTTTACAAAATACACAGGTTAAAACATGCTTTTGGAGCTCAGTTTCTTGCAGATATCAATTATACGAAGGCTTTTTTTGTTAAAAATACTATCAACGTTTCACTGGGGGAGACACGTTCAATACCGAGAGTGCAAACTGATGGGAGCCGAGGGAGTCAGTGATAGGCAAAGAGGGCAACATCAGGTCTTTGGGATTGTCACTGACACATCATGACAAACATTCCCAAGCATGTTCTGTGCAAAATAAACTGTGCCCTTTCTCCTTAAAATAAACATCCTGATATACTTACTGAAACCAGGAATGTGCCATTATTAATGATAATGTAGTGCAGGAGACAGCTTTTCTTAAGGTTACCCAAAATATTTTTGCTGCTTCATCAGATGTATTGTTAGAGCTCACCAAACCCAGAGCTGTGGTGCACCTGTTTTCTCTCAGACACATCTTATTTTTCTTCCTTGGAAGTCCCAGCTGGCATCCAGGTTTTCTTAAATTGCTACCAGAGCTAATTGCTAAATTGCTACCAGAGCAATGCCCCAGAAGATGGGGAATTGCTTTCTGCGGTGAAAGGTGAACAAATGGGTGGACTCCGTGGACCAGAATGGCCAAGGAGACACGAAGAGCTGGTCCTAAGACCAGCGTGGGAGGGAAGAGGGGATGTGGCAGCCAGGCAGGCAACCACAGCAGTTTCAGGGGCTTTGTTTTGGGGGCGCTCAAAGCAGGAACATATTCGGGAGGCTTGGGGGAGAAAGGAGTAGCTTGGGGCTGGTAAAAAGCTGGCAAACAGGTGGTTCTGTTAGGAGTCACTCAGCTATGAAATCAAACCCAGGGAAAATATTTACTGAAGGCCAGATTTGCTCCACCTGAAGGCACAGAGGCAGTCTGTTTTCTTCATCTGTTTTTTATTTCTTTTGCTTGTTTGGATGCTCTGTGATATTATTCCAATATTATTTTTAGGTGGTTTCTCATTTAAGGAGATGCTGGATTCAGCCTAATGGAATGGCTTCCCAGGCTCTGAGTGTTCTTCCCTCACAGAAAAATTAATCTTGAAGTAGTAACTGCAGCAAACCCAGCAGTGAAAAGAGAAAATGGCCATGGTTTAGAACTTGCATCCAGTTGGGGAAGAGAAGCAGAATTCAACTCAGTCAGCAAACTCACAACTTGGTGAAGACTTTGTTGAAACACTTGCAGAGAAATTATTGACCACAAAATCATATATCATGTTAAAACCAACAGTAACAACCACCAATAGCCCATTCTGAGGGGCCTATAATACTAAAATAATACTAGAATAATAACGGTAATTTTAAAATGTAAGTAAATCTGGGCAATTGTATGCACACACAATGGAAAAGACTACTTTCCTGTGATATTCATCTCAAGAGGCAGTATCAACATTTTCACTCTCTGGCTTCAGGAACCACATCAGGAAATCAAACAAATATCCCATGTGTGCAGAGAACTTCTTTCTTCTTGTAACAAGCAAACAAAAATTATTTTCTTAATAAATATTCAACAGACAAAAGCACTACTGAGAAAGATCTTAAGAGTAAGAAAAAACCTGTGATATTGATGAAAACAAAAGCTTTCCTCCTTCCAGTCAGGAGTGGCTGGAATTGACACACATGGATTACTTATGGCTGGTGTTGCGCAGAGGCAGCTTTGCAAGGTGCTCTGTGGATGGGACTGAGATGAACCCGTCATGCTGCTGGGGACACCTTGGAAAATACCCACAAGTAACAAAAACAAAGAAATAGATGATGCAACCAGATATGTATAAGCCCAAAATGCCCAGTCAAGGCTAGATAGCGCGTCTTTGGGGATGGGATCTCAAGCAGAAAACAGCTGTGCAGGAGAAAACTCCCAGGCTGAAAAATTCCAAGACTTGTCATTTCTCAGCAAATACACCACTCAAGGGATTTCAGGGAGTATCTCTAGAGAGCCTGGGACATGCTCCCTGAGTGCAAACCTGCACGGCCTGTTAAAATGTGATGGGTATTAGAAGGGACATAACTGGATGAAAGCCTCAGTCCCACTGCACTGGACATAGATTGTTATCTCTAAGAACCTGAGCGCAGTCAAGTCATGTTAAACTTTGTTTGCATCATGTTCCCATTGATTTTACACATGAAAGAGAGGTTGGGATATTGCATTAGCAAGCAAGGAAAATGGCATTAGAGATGGGCTTAAGAGTAATTCTAGGGTGGGTTCTTAGAAGTTCTTAGAAGTCTTCAATCCAAAGACCATTAGTTGCTACCGGAATAAACCACCCTGAAAACAGCACAGGGCAGTTGTTGCATTTTTCTAAGCAGCCAAGCATCTCTAGGTTTATATTTGCCAGGTTCCCCACCCTCATTATCTCCCTTATGCTAGGGAATGGAGTCCTCACCAAGCAGGATTAGTCTCCTGTGAGGGTCATTACATTGCCAACAATAATAAACAAGCAATAACCATTTTAAACTTAGGAAGATTTAAAATGAGATTCAGGGAAATGCTCGTTCCCTGCTTTCATTTTCAGGGAAAAAAAGAAAAAGAAGAATCTTCAGGGGAATTAAGGGGGAGAGGGCAATTCTTCCCTAGAGGTTCAAATATATCTCCCAGGCAGCACAAAAAAAATGTTGGTATTCTGTACCACCCAGTGCCTGCCCACTTCTATGCTTGATTACCCCGATAAATCAGAAAACCTGTTTGTTACAGACTCTCCTTCCATTACAGCTGCTGCTCTGGTTAACATCTTCTGAATCATCCAATTCATCAGGATCACATACATGGGGCTTTAATCCTTTGATTTTTTAAGTTACTTTGTTCTGAATTTTTCGCTTCATCCCCTTACTGACAGAGGAACTGGATAAAGATAAATAAGTCAGAGTAGCATTGTTTTTCTGCCCTGCTTTTTATTCTGCAAGGGGAATAGGAAGGGGGGGAACAGGGTAGCTCTGCATTTCACAGTTCTTTAGTGATATCACTCAGTGTTAATGGTGCAGCCCCAAATTTGAAGAGTCTGAAAACCAGTTCTGAACTTCTGAAGTACAGTCAGCTTCCTTGTGTTCTCCCAAACATTAAAATGCTATTTAAAAAAAAAAAAGTATATTAAATAGACAAATAACTTGATGGTTATTCCAAGCCCTCCATCACCACTATGCCTTTCAGTACTAATTTCTGTAAAAGGAACAAATCCGGGAATTGAGTTACAGCTGAAGTGTAATAGCTACATAAATTATAGGGAGTGTCAGAGTGGGAAGGGAAATAGGGAACACAGCAGGTCAAATGCTTGCTAATGGGCTCTCAAGTCATTCACCTGCTCAAATCAAAATCAGACATGAGTACAACACTGGAAGGACACAGGAGAATGTACCCTAGAGTACTGTTTCTTTCAGCATGATTTTAGGATTAATGCACACAAACACCCCCCATGTTCATCCCCATGTCCCTGGCAGTCACTCCCAGGACGTACCTGGTCTAACCCACCTAGGCTGACTCCCTGGGGTTGTGCCAAGTGAAGAATATGCTCGAAGAGCAGTGGCAACACAAACCTGCAGCCCTTCAGGGGACTCCAGCAGCAAGGCCACCTCGTCCCCAGGGAGGGCTGAAGCAAACACAAAGAGGTCCCTGAAGGATCCAACTTCCTCCTCTGCCTGCCCAGTACTCAACACGTGGGAATCCCAGCCCCTCGGCCTTGCCACAATACAATAAATCATAACAACAACCTGTAACAGGGGGGAACACAAGTCTCTAATTGTGTTAGTACATTTCTACATAGCACATACATAACACACGCAAGGGTGAGAAAATAAAGATGATGACTAAACCTCAAATGGTTCCATGGTTTTACTATTGATCTGACACCTTTTGTTTTGAAAATCAGACTGGGTATTTCTTTGTGAAAGTGACCTTTACAGGGGTTCCTGAGACCAAGTTTTTCCAATCTTAGCAACCTTCAGAATAGATTTCAAACTCTAATACAGACTATTTGTGAGAGCAAAAAACAAACTTTGATAGAGAGAGAACATCTCTAATATTTTACAGACCTCATGCTGGAGAAGCCTCACATCAACATTTATAAATTCTTTAAGAAGAAAATACCACAGTCTTCCTTTTCTCTCTTCCTCACCTGCTTTTTTCCATCTATTTTTTTCTCTCCTTTCAATAATGGGAAAACCTTATGTCATTGCAAAGAAGTATTTTATTGAGCAGAATAATGGAATCAAGATCTGAATCCAAGGGTACCAAATGAAATGTACCTGTCTAGCCATATTATGTCAGAAGGGACGAGTCCTTAATTATCAAGTTCCTGTAATTAGGATCAAGGATTTGGCTTCTACATAATTTCCCAAGAGCCATAAGGAATATATGGATCCAAAATGAAA
The DNA here is from genome assembly GCF_017639235.1 of Corvus kubaryi. Lineage (NCBI taxonomy): Eukaryota > Metazoa > Chordata > Aves > Passeriformes > Corvidae > Corvus > Corvus kubaryi. The sequence continues at coordinate 5,208,342 of NW_024581134.1, read as the reverse complement.
ATTCCATTCCATCAATAAAAGTGCAATTTCTGGCCTGTCATATTTAAGGCAGAGAAAGACAGGCAAAGAAAACATGAATAAATGAAAAAAATAAAACATATACACAACACTTCTTTCAAAAATCTGTCTGATATTTGCTACAGAAAGATTTAAATATCTGCTTTTGATTAAGTTTATCTGGTGTATTAAGCTCTCCTTGAAAATATTTTGTATGAAAGGCTTTGAGCTCTTGTGCTGGTTGGACACAGTTACACAGTATAAATCTCACTAGTGGAAAATCATAAAATAATCAACTAAACTTGAACAGGAAGAAGTTTGTGAAGGTGCTCAGAATCAAAGATAGCAGATTTTCCACAGTATCTCTATACCCTAGAGCTTTCACTGAATTAAATAGATTGACAGAACAGGTAGCTGCATTAAAACTATGAGAAATATGAAAATAAAAGCAGTATTTCCACTCTCAAAATCCAAGTGGCTGACTGAGATGACAATATTGGTTTCAAGAGAAAAGAGCACGCTCATTTTATGAGAAAATGCCACCTCCCTGCTGTTGCAGAAAAATTCCCTTAAACAGAACAGAAAGATCCAAAAGGAGCAATACCATGCAACATCCACCTCCAGCTGGGGAACAAAGATAGACCAGGGCCAAATAACAACCATGAGGGTAAAGAAACAAGACCAACACAAATGGGAACAAAAATGCAGCACATGGAAAGGTGACATAAATAGTCCAGCTGGAACATTTACCAGACTGTGACAAAGCTTGGGCTGCAAACAGAAACGGCATTGCTCAGAAAACAGACTGAGGAAGATGACACTGTTTTTTAGAATCACTTGTTGAAAAGAAAGTAGAAAAAAAAGCACAAACAGTAACATCTCTGAATATCTGACTTCAAAAATAGAGATTGGACTTGGTAAGTGTCACTATTATTCTTTATAAAACAGGGAAGACTTTTTATTTTTAAGTCTATAATTAGACTTCAATGGAAAGTTACATTGTAAGCACAAGAAAATTGCCAGTGTTTCAATATAATGTGAAGAATAGTACAATCTTTATTCAAGTCTGCTCTGGACACATGTTGTATTTTAACAAGTACTTTGCACTGGAAAAGTTCTCAGTCACAGCAAATTTTTAGTACCATTGGAACCAGATATTTCAAAATACGTAGAGAAACAGATCATTGTAAAAGAGACATCAAAAGGTTTACCTTGAAGCTCTCCAAGGCATCCAAGTGTAGTGAGGATAAGAATAACACAGGCCTACTTCCGACCCCATGTCCCCCACCCCATGGGACTGCTGATCTTGGAGTCCTCCATGAATGTCCCTGGCTGATGGAGGCCGCAGTGAACCTTGGGTCCTCAGCACATGATCATCATAACTTTGTACAGTTGGCAGTCTTTCTTGCAAGGAAGTCAGAACACATTCAGCTCAGATATTGAATTTCCTTTCACCTCTCCAGAGTATGGACTTTCCAACTCAGGGTTAAGCTTGTTTGCAATTCCTGGGGAAAAGGATTGCTGCAATTGCTGCTGTCTGCACTGTGCATGGCTTATGAACAAAGAACTCTGGTTTCTAGGGCTCTTGCAACTCTTTAAATAGTCACTCCCTCAATGAAAATTTCCTGAAATCCAACCCTCAGATGTGAATCTCTTGAAAAGTAGGGGATAAACAGTCTGGATTTAGACCCTCTGAATCAAGTACCATGCTTCTTTAATTTATCCAGACCTCAATTCAGAAGAAACACAGATCTGATTCCAGCATGGCCAAACCAGAGTCTTGCCTTAGCAAATCTCATCCCAAGCTGACAGGATCCTCCGTGAGAGAGAAAGTTACTCCTGCAAGATTTTTGCCAACTTCTACTCAAATCATGCAAGGTCAAAGGCAGGATTTCAGTGCTCAGTAATCCAGACTCAGCCACATCAGTCTGAACATACAGCCCCAAGCCAAACACCACCTCTTCAGGACCTCTGCAGTTCCACAGCACTGGGAACTGGACACTTCTGCAATCAACAAAGCCATAAGCACTTCATTAAAAATTGCAGTGTCTTCCCCCCTGCTCAAATGCAGTTGCAATAATGTTAAGATATTCTTTAATATTATGCACTAGTGCAGACATTCCATAAACACCTAATCCTGCTCAGAAGAGTTTTATTAAAGTTTAAATTTAGCTGCCATTCTCTGCTACTTTCCAACAAGCCAAGGGACTCTCTCCAGAGGCAGTTCTGATTTTCCAGACAGTCAGGGTCTACAGTCAGACAAGAACCTGAACTTTGGGAGCCCTGCAGCATTCCCTCCAGTCATCATAAACCAGCTGTGATGGGTTCAAAAGGAAGTTGTATCAGATGGGACTCATGGGAAGTTACATCAGACCTTCATTTGCCCAAAGAAGGTCAGCAAGTCAGAGTGTTCAGAGAGAGCATGCAAAACATGGCACACATTGCAGGGTGTGGATAAAGAGGAAGGATCTTTCATAAGAAAGAAAAATAATTGACATGGCATATTTCATCTGACTGCAATTTTTCCCTATTTCCTGGAGAAACCAAAGCACAGAGAAAGATAACAATTTGCACACATTCATGCACAGCGAGTGTATCAGAACACATATCTCTTGCAGGACACATCCTCTCTGTTTCTCCATTGCCGGGACAGGAATGCCTAGAGGCTCTGTACTCCTGAATCTCCTGCTTAAAGTGTTATTTTGTTTATGTTTGTTACCCTATTGCCTGAAAACTGAAGTGTTTCTAACTGCTGGTCTTTTTAGTCACAAAGATCTTTGGTTCCAACTAGCTGGGAAAGTGTTTACACCCCAGAGCTGATTTCTTGGTCAGAAATACCCAGGGGAGTGCAGCATGAAGCAGCAAGGCCTCCTGGCTGACTTCCCAAGGAAGAGGTGGATCCTCTGTTCTGGCACACCCAACACCTGTTGAGGGACACTGATCTCACAGGGTAGGGGGTGCTGGCCCAGCTTCTCCTGTCACTCCAGAAGGAGGTGGCCTCATTACAGATTTGGAAGGGCTGGCAAGTCCAACATCTATTCCAGGTTCCTAGCAGACACTCAGTACTGAGGAGTGCAAAGCCCTGCACCTGGATCAAGGCAACCCCTGCTACCAGCACAGGCTGGGGTGTGGAGAGACTGAGAGCAGCCCTGCCGAGAAAGACTCTGGGGGTGCTCATGGATGAAAAGCTGGACATGCCCTGGCCATGTGCACTGGCAGCCCAGAGAGCCAACTGTGTCCTGGGCTGCACCACAGGCAGTGTGGGCAGCAGGTGAGGGTGGGATTCTGCCCCTCTGCCCTGCTCGGGTGAGACCCCACTGCAGAGCTGTGTCCAGCTCCGGGGTCCCCAGCACAGGAAGGACATGGACCTGTTGGAGCAGGTCCAGAGAAAGTCACAAAGATTCTCTGAGGGCTGGAGCCTCTCTGCTATGGAGACAAGGCTGGGAGAGCTGGGGATGTTCAGCCTGGAGGGGAGAAAATTCCAAGGAGACCTTTCAGTACCTAAAGGTGGCCTATAAGAAAGATGGAGACAGACTTTTTAACAGAGCCTGTTCAATAGGACAAGGTGCAATTGTTTTAAACTAAAAAAGGATGGATCTCGACTAGAAATAAGGAAAATATTTTTAATGATGAGAACACTGAGTGAAACACTGGCACTGGTTTCCCAGAGAGGTGGTGGATGCCCCATCCCCGGATATATTCAAATCAAGTTTGACAGAGCTCGGAGTAGCCTGATCTAATTGAAGATGCCCTGCTCATAGCAGGGGTATTGAACTAGATGGCCTTTAAAAGTCCCTCCCAATCCAAACTGTTCCATGGGAAAAAAGCCCTGCCAGTCTGCAGGTAACAGCATTAACTGTGTTTGACAATGGAAAAGAGATGGAATTACCACTTACTATTTGTAGCAAGGTATCATCTTTGCCAGATTTCTATACACTGTCAACACACACCAGAGTTTTACTCTGCCTAAATACTTGATCAAGACTAATTGGCAATAATGGAAAAGCTAAGCAGGTTTTGACAGCACAGCTGAAGTTACCTAGTAGTCCTTTCTGACGGCAGTACAGTCTCCTAACTGCACACAACTGCCAGGGGTAAATTTTGGGGACAAACTCTCCCCCAGACAGTCAGATCACACTGGTCCCTTTGGCCTCAGACAAACTCCCTCTTGTTGCTCTGGAAAAATGAAGCTCAGCATCTCTGTCCTTCAGCTCTTTCACCTCCCCACTGAAACTGCCAATAAATTGGCTTATTGCAGTTCTGCCTTCAAATCACTACAGCAACAATCACTCAAGAAACCCCTTGTATTTGTCCCCCAGAAAACATATATATGGTCAGCAGCTCTTTTCACATCAGTTACTGTAACACAGTAAGGTGGTTTTGTTCAGCCAAGAGGTGAATGGCGGTTCATTAAGGTGAAAACTCACCCTGTTACTTAATAACCTCTCTAGGGTCTGAAGGTCATCTTCTTTTCCTATCTCAGTATCTTTAAAATCCTCTATCATGTATGTAAGCCTGAATTCTCACAGCACAGGTTTAGGGAGACCTATTTAAAATGAGAGATGAATGCACCAGAAATTCTATTCTGCTGTTGAAAGCACACTGACCTTGAGGCTCCCAATAATGTCCAGAATTAGCTTGTCAGCAGCCCAGAGATCCAATCTCAGTTTTCATGGAACTGTTCCCAGAGCAGGTAGATAATGCCCAATCTTCAAAGTAACTATGTCTCAAGTTTATCAAACAAGAAGGAAAAAAAAAATGACACACCAAAGGGCCTATTCACTTAACAGTGGCTTACACGAATCAGCCAAGCATGTGAAGATCTATTTTTCTTGCTTGGGTGACATAAATGTTGCACTACAAAGGGCAAGAATACAACTTGTGAGTAGATAAGGTGGGTTCAGCATGGCCAGAATGAATTTTTCAGCCCAGTCACAAATCTACTTTGAACATCTGAGTTTAGAACTTGATTCAAGTATTAAGTTCAGATTTGATTAGCAGAGACCAAGAAAGGAAAATGACGGGGGAGAAAGAAAAAAATCTAATGAAAAATGCACACTATGTCAGTAGCTCAAGAAAAGCAAATTCCCTTAAGCCAGTGTAACACATGCTGGACATTTCTAATCCATGAATGAAAAACTAGATGCTTCAGGGTTTATTTAAACAAAATTTAAACCTCCTCAAAGAAAAAAAACTACAGCATAGGCTTGACTCACATGAAACAGGCATAAGGCCCTGCCATAAGCACAGACTTGGGTCGTGCTATTTCTTGCTGTTCCCATTTGGCATAATTAGAAATACTGTTACTGAGAGAAAAATTAAAACCACACAATTCACACCAGCAAATACAAATGCAAAGTAGCAGCAGAAACAGATTGGGTCAAAACTGCAGCCTGAATGCATTTGTTTTTAACCATAATAATTATTATGGCAACACCTTGTCTTGAGGATACAGAACCAAAATCCTCTCCCAAGAAATGACTCATTGTCTTTGCTCCCAACTATCTGCAAGACTCCTTGGAAAGAATTTGAGATACTCAATGCATAACTCTATTTCATCCCAAAAAGCTGTCAGACCCCGCAGAGCTGCAGGGGAGTGTTTCACCACAACCTCACGCCTCTCCCTGCATCTCCTGAGAGCCACTGCAGCTTCGTAGCAGAGAAAACACCTCCGAGTTTCAGGTTAGGCTCCCAGGATTTCTGAGCATCATAACGAAGGCAGAAATATCTGAGCATTAAAAGACAAGTCAAATGAACTGTGGCTCTGAGCAACACCTATTGCACTCTAGTGGAAAGCTCTGCATTAACTTTCTTCATGGTTCATCTTCTTGCACTCTTTCCCAGCTTTGTTACAGAGAAACAGGACTAAGAGCTACCTTGTTTCATCTCTATCTCTACAATCATCATTTATAATAGTGTCAGCGTTCCAAATGCAGTTCTTGGGATACACCCCTAGAAATACAATGGTTTTTCTTAGGCTTGGCAGGTCTACTGATGTTTTATTTGCACGGACACAGAGTTCACACCATGGCTTCAATCATGCTCAAATGGCCTCCATCACTTGACATTTATTTCATCTAGTGCATGGCATCTACTAAACCCCAGGGGAAGTCACACTGAAAACAGTATTTTAAAAAAAAAATAGTGTTTATCTCTCCATTTGGGCATAAAGCATACTGTTCAAGAGCCAAATGAATTACACTGCATGTGCACAGAAAGCAAATTAATGGACCTTCTGAATTTGCCTCTGGTTACAGCACCCAGAACACCTACTGCTCAGGACTTACACACTTAATCTCCTCAAGAATATCATTCCTTGAAGGTGGGAAATAATTCATATTTTAGCCTAGATGGACTTCAGTGATTTTCCACCACACAGGTATCTATCTTCCCAGGTTTGGTATCAGTTCTAAGTACTGTAAAATTAAGGGTATTCAAGTCTTGCTTAGTCTTGACATTCTCAAAAACAAAACTGCAAAAAAAATAGACAGTCAAAGAGAAAACATCAGAAGCAGCCATATTTTTATCCATTCCCTAATTTTTTTACTTGAATACATGGGCCAAATTCTTCAAACCATCTTTACGGCCATCTCTTCAAATTACAAAACCCCACGTCAGCTGCAGCAACTGAAAATGTGACTGAGAATAGAGCTGGTTTAAGGCCAGCCAGGTTGATATTTCATGTAATCTTTCACAGTGATGAGATCATATTCTACTACCAAGCTAACACTATAATCAAGATAAGTCTCAGTTTTAGAGAGGCCATGACTGACACATTCCTTCGTTCTGCCTTAAAGGCACAATCCTGCTTCTATAGCAATCAAGTGCCCAACGTTTTTTCTATCATTTCATTGGATTTTAGGGGGAAAACCCTCTTATTTTGCCGTCACATACAAAAATACAAGAACGAACTAATTTAACAAATAGAATATCTTTGAAATCCCAGGTCAGATTTTAAGTTGTGTAAATTTAGCTGATTTCCACAGTGGCCCACAGTCTGCTTCACCGTGAGCTCGTTGCTGCCTCAATATCCAGGAAAGGGTCTTTTTAAGAGCAACTCCCTTCCTGTCTTCTGCAGGAGGCTCTGCTCAGGCAGCCCCTAAAGAACTGGCACTGCAGATCTTTGTGCCTGGTTTGTGACTGCTCTATCCAGGTTCACCCAAGCATATTTAGTTGTCAATCTGCAAACAGGCAAATGTGTTTGTAATTAACAGAGTCCTTCATTTACTGTATATAAATCAGGAAAAGGGAAAGATACTGTTAAATGAAGACAGCTATCAAAGGAATTACTTTGCTTCCAATTAGGTTCATAAGGCAAAAGCCTTTTCAATGACCAGTTTCCGTTGGATCTAACGAGATGCTCTCATTTGTTTTGCAGGGGTCCAAAGATTAGCCCTTCATTAGGGCAGAGTTAAGTGAAATGGCTAATTTAAAACTCATTCCCCTACTCCATAGATTTTTGTCTTCCGTTTAACTGAGAAGATTTGCTGGTAGGTCATTTATCTTCTCTGACAGATGCTGCCATTTAGCTCTGATCATATTGGAAAGTGCATACACACTCAAAAGAAAAAGATTTCAAGGAAATTCTATGTCATGGAAACAAGAAAAAAAACGAGTTTCATAATGGCAGGGGCTTTTTTCAGATATTATCCTGCCGTAGTAATTAGCCAGCTATATTCTGCTTGTTACAATCTCTCCTTCATTTTCCTTTTTCCCCTGTCTGTTTTATATTTCAGACATAACACTTATAACTAAGCACTCAGTCCAACAGGCACAGTCAGTATTTGACAGAGTAGATAGATTTCCAAGGAGCTCTTATGAAACACTCTGGAAATTCAGGTAGGTAGACCTGACACACAACAAACTTTCCTTTCAAAAAGTATTCAATAAAAGCATTGCAAGTGAAAAACAGTAACTCTCACCATTTGTAGCCCTTAGTATAATATTTTTTCAGCTGAGAGAGGGGGGTTTTTTGTGCAAACCATATTTCAGAGGGCTTCAATAAGGAAGAAAACAATTACTTCCACAATCATATATGAAGAAAAAGCTTCCTTGCCCTAACTGGACACAAGAATTGCTTCCACCCTTTCAGACTTGTCCCACCTCATCTTCACTGCCTGGCTGCGATGGCTAAAGCCTGGACGCTCTGGGAAACCTCTACCAAGGCAGCAAGAAAAAAAGAAGGATCTTTCTCCAGTTCTTGGGCATCCATGCAGGTAAGTCATGCTGTTACTCACTGCATGAATGAACAGAGCCAGTGCTACTGGCTCGCTCTCATCACACAAAAGGCCTCAGTAGCACACAGTGATCACATATTGCCTCTCTTCTCTGAACTTTGATACAGAAAGTTCCTCCCTTACTCAAAGGAAAGCTGACCAGAAAGACATTGATGTTGTTTCACAGCCCTGTGCTGTTTGATTAAATCCCATTTGTTGTGTTGCTTTGCCACCCCTTTTCTCAAGGCTGTATCTCTCCCACAGCTGTTCCACATTGAGTTGGGGAATTCATTTGGAGACTCAGGGAAGCAATAGCTTGGCAATTCCAGCACTGCAAAGGCAAAGCTGAAATGCCTTTACACAGCACCTGCTGAGGGGACCTTTTACTGCTTTCATAATATGGAACAGGAGTTTGGCCCCAAGGGGAGGATCTCGCTATACACATGCAAAACCCCAGGTTCTGCCTCATTATAGTTATTGGCCTCCCAATTAACTTGCTTCCTGTGAGAGCTGGGAGGAAGGCATTTTGCTCACTGAGATTTCAGGCTCTACAGTTTGTGAAGTCTTTTGCTTTAAGGACCATGTATATTCCTAATTGGTGTTTGTCACTAGCAATTCAAAATACTTTTCCTAGGCCAGTTTCTATACACAGCATCACACCCACATTTTTCAGATAGGTAAACTGAGGCACGGGCCAGGACATCTCACCATGGCAGCGCAGCATGTCCATAATCCAGCCCTCAAGACTCAAGGCACTGTGTGCAATCTGCGTCAACACAGCTTCTCTGATTACTCAGGCATCAGATAACTATTTGTACATGGTACAAATAAGTAATAAGGAGTGTCAGAAACACCCATTCCTGGAAACGTTCTGTGTTTGAGAAATAACTGGGATGCCCAGTCCTCTGTGAGTTTAATCTAGGTCATCTAAAACATCTTTCTGGTACATCATTCAGACACATCCATTGGCAATACCATCTGCAACAATAGGATATTTCACTTGTAATTACATTAACAAACACAAAAATGCCTGAAATAAAAGTTATCCTCTCAATAAGCTGTGTAATGCTTGCAGACTACTTAATATAAGCAGCATCTGTGATGCAGCACATACCTACAAAGTGTTAAAGAGTGCTACTGTAGTAAAACTGTCAGCCTTGATTATTTAAAAGGTGTCTACCTGCAGGCTTTGCTTTCATTCCCTGTTGTTGTTAGTACATCCCACATGTCTGACCAGACTGGCCAATGCTCTGTTCATATTACACTTGGCCCCTGTTCCTCATTTATCAGCCATAGAGACAAAAGCTTGGCTTACCCTTTCTGAACAACAAAGATTTATTCTTGATGGCATCCCTCTGCAGTCAAATAAAATCCTTGTATGCATTTCTCAACAAATCCACACCAATGCCATAAACTGACATGAGTGTTACAGCCAAGACAATGACTACTTGTTCTGATAAAAGATGGGGATCGTGCAAGCGTTGCAGTTGATTTTAACATATAACAGAGTTGACATTGCATGAGCCATAGTTTCCAAGGTCCTTTGCTCGCTCCTGTCCACCTCCTTCCTCCAAGTTTTTTCAGCTCCGTCTGCAGCCCCCATCTCATTCTCCACATCTGCAACTCCCATTTCATCTCATGTCTAGTCCATATAATTCCTTGCATCACTGAAAACAGGAATACTACCTAGTCAATCTCTGCAGCAGAGTTAAACAGTTTATACAGCCTTCACACCCTGGCAGAAAACATGTTTATGCAATCTTTGTGTTTTTATAAAACATTAACATGCACGAAGCAATATGGGCTTATTGTCCCTGGTGGACATGGGGAGTAAAACACTCTTAAATGTTCCAGAATCTGTCCTTTCACAACCACTAAAATAACTTGAAAGTCTAAAGGGAGCTCTGCCTGATTCAGCAGCTTTTAGCAAGAGTTTTTTAAAGCAAAACATTAAAATAAATACAGTCTAGATTCTATCTGATGTGAACCTATAGGTGAAATTTATATTGCTTATCCGTATGAATCAGACTAGCCAAAAATTTTAATACCATTTTGCATGCCTCGGAGAGACAGAAAGATAAAGATTTAATTTTCTGTGAATGGGCCATTAGTAGCTGTGAAATTGCTCGCTGTTATCTACAGCAAAGCTCTTTGTGGTCTAGCTGTATTTGTTCTGCATAATGAACAGAATGCCAGTGGTTTCCATCTCCATACAGCTCCTCACTCCGGGCACTCCACAGACACGGCTGACTACCTTTGCTAGTTAAAAATGGAGTTACCAGAGGCAAAGAAGATTTAGCGGTCAAAACCCAAGTCTGCGGCAGAGTCAAGAATAGAATTTCAAGCTTCTAAACTATTCCCAAAGGCCTGTTTTAACCACTACACAGCACTGTGCTGGCAGGGTGCAACCACAGGTCGAACTCTGCGCCAAAGGGAGAAGCCGTCTCTGGTGCTGTGAGCTCCACATGCGGTGCCGAGCATGTGCACATTTCCTTCCCATCCCCCAAATCTTTACGGAGCTTTTCGTGTGTGTCACAAGAGAATAAATGCCTGAGACATTATCTGCCCATTCCAAGAGCTCAGAGAATGTGTATGACATCATGGGCATGACTCCCCCACTAATCACATTATATGCTGTTTAACTTAACACTGCTAAGCTTTGTCTGATAACATTGTAAATACCATTTTATTGCAAATTAGATTATACAAACCTCCTCAGAGTTTAGGCCAGTTCTTGCGTGAGGTCCTTGTTCCCCCTCCTCTCTACTACCCCAATTTGAATCTTTTGGTGCTTAAACCAAGGCATTTCTACAGAAGGAAGCAAGGGAAGAAACAAAAGCTAAGCCATTATCTGTTTCTAAGTGGGTACTGCAGATTGACTAAGTGGACAGAAGACTCCATACATCTGTTCTTTTTCTCTCTCTTCCTTTGGAATAAAATTATTAGGTTTTGTTTTTCCCTTGAAGCTGGCTTACAATTTTCCTGTCAGGGTAGCATGTATTTGAGATCTAACATTTCCTTCAATCAAGCCTAAGCTGAGTTATACCAGTTGGTAGCCACGGTGCTCTTCTCCTGGCCTTGAGGTTTCAGAATTGTTTACAAAGGAAGCTGTAGAAGTGTTAAATTGTTTTAATTTTTGCATTTGATTCTGATTTTTCTAATGACAGAACCAGACTCCAACTAAACACTAAACCACAGCCCCAGCATCAGCACGCTCTTCAAAGTCATTGCCACACAGATGCTCCCAAGTTTTTGAGAAGGATACTTGAATTTTTACATTTTGATTCATTTAATGCTGAGGGAGATATCTGAGAAAGTTCTCATCTTTTAGAAAACTTCAGCAACGGGATTTCCCAACACTACTGCATGAGAAGATGCCCCTCATCTTTCTTCCCTAATTTTATCAAGGCCATAAATATCCCGTGCTATTAAAGCAGAGGTTTGAGAATCCAGACTTCTGCTTGTTGCTCAGGACTCTACACATCCTCAGGATAACTTTCTTGCAAGACATGGAGTTAAGGAATGCTAGCAGCTCACAAAGGGAAGTAAACACAATCCAGGTGACTGCTCAGACCAAAGCACAGCTAACACAAGTGCCAGTAAGGCACCGGTTAACTGCACTCAAGACAGATCCTCATGTCCTTGAGCAAACCACCTGGCTTCTGCATTCCTGCATGTTCCCATCTGGAGAAAGGCAACAGCAACACTGCAAAAACACAGCAAAGGATGCTGTAAAATAAACATTTTGAGATCTCACATGAAATTCAATCTACCAGAACTGTGATTACTAAATACTGCATTTGTGAAAGGTTAAGGATATAGAAACCGGGTTCTGTTAACTCCTGATTTCTCAGGACAGATTTTAAGGAAACCCATGTTATGAAACTCAAGTGGCTCTCCTGAAAACAAACACCTCATCCTGCAGGAGGGTCATGCATGTTTCTGTGGTGTCAATCTGATGCAAGCAGGACTGTCCTCTCTTTACTCTGTCCTCCCTATCCTTTGGCTGTTTGCAGAACTCATCACAAATACACCTTTACAGTGTTATTCTTAGCCTATTCATTCCTCTCTCCACAGAGATATAGCAATGAAGCATCATGATTTGCAGGGTAGTTGGGTGCTTGATTGTGGAATTCTTATTTCTCTAACCAAGATTGCAAAGTACCCAGATGCTTTTTTGAAAACAGGAGAATAATGCTGCATTTTGATTACCTGATTCATTAGTGAAAAAAACAAACCTAGTAAGGTTTACAGAATTTATATACAGAAAAGAATAATTACATAATAATTATCAAATCAGGTTATTTATGTTTTTCAAGTTTCTATGTGTCTTTTTATAAGCTTACTATACAAATTAACCCAGTACTATACAAAGGAACTTGAGTAATGCTACTCACATGAACAGCAGTAAAGCTGAAAAGCTTCAGTCACCAAAAATGCACAAACTGGAGCCCTTCAGCATAAGTAGGAAAAAGTTTCTTTGGTTTTACTTTATTTTTCCCTTTTTTGTCCCTCTATTCTTTATTTTAGGATGTCCCATCCAATCATCCACTTCTAGAACAACTCTGAGCTCAGATTCCTAACTCCACCTCAAGCACCAATATATTTCAGTTTTAGTTCTCCAGTGAGAGACCCGGTGTCATCCCTAAAGACAGATACAGAGATACTGGGCCAAAAGTCCCAAAGCAACTTGACCACAGAAAATTACAGACTCTGTTCCACTGTGTAAATCTGTGCCTCAGTCTGAACAGTCACAGCACCAAGAGTTGCCTGACGCATTGAAAAAACAGTCCCAGGTGAAAAGATGATAGCAAGAAAATTCAGTGAATCTTAGTACTGATATTCAGTACAGACACCTACAGCCATTTTGCAAGGAGATTGAATTTAGGCAGCAGCACAGATGAAAATAACACAATGATATGAGGATTAACTGATGATCCCCGCAGGTATCACATGGGAAATTGCCAGGCCATTAACTTTACTATGAAACCCAGGTCATGAATAAGCCTTACTGCAAGAATGAGAGAATAAGTGACATAACTGGTGATCATAACCAAGAGAAATAGATGTTTGACATCAGGAATGTTGGGAGCTCCCTACAGACTCAGAATAGGTTCTGTTATGTGACTCCTGCTGCTTCATATTCCATAAATGATCTGGAAACGCTGTGGGTAGGTGGCTGATGATACAAAGCCAGCGGGTGTTAAAACAGTAAATTTAACTCAAAGGCCATGGATAAAAAATAATGGATGAGGAAAAAGCCATTCTTGCCATATTTTAAATCCTCTATTACCAGTCATGAAAGAAATCTTGGAGAAGTGGATCATTCTCCAAAAAGACTAGCACATTATCAGCTCTCAGCATTTGGGGAAAACTATCCTGTTAAGAATTTTTAGAAGAATGAGAACAAAGCAGAAAATGGTATTATTCCTCTGAATAAACCCACAGTATGCCCATCTCTTCAATACTGAGCACAGTTCTAGAAACTGTGGAAATACAAAGCCACAGAAAGGGCAAGAAGGACAATGTACCAAAGCTGCACATGAGGTGTTAGAAGGCCTTAGCACAAGGAAAACTCAAGCAAGCCAGAGCCTTTCAACCTGGAAAACAAGGATAATAACAAATAAGTTCTAGACAAGCTGTTACAGAACAGTAAATGTAAACACCAATGATTATTTTAAAGTATTCTTAACAGAAATAACAGGGCACCAACTCAAACTTGCAGTCAGCAAGCAGGTTCAAAAGCAAACAAAAGGAAGTTCATTTTCACACAATGCCTAATGATGTTGTGGAACTCATTGCCACGGGATGTTATGGCAGCCAAAAATACAAGTGGGTTTTAAAAAAAATGATTAGACAATTTTATGGAAAAAGGTCCATCAAGGAATATCAAAAACAATGATACAGCTGCAGCCTTCAGCTCAGGAAGGTCTCTAAACCAGAAACCACTGGAAGCTGGGAGGGTTTACCAAAGGAAGTATCACTCTATACTCGTCCTGTTTTCCCTATACAAGTTATTAGCCATTATCAAGAGGCAGGATATGGGGCTAGACAGACCTTTGCTGTGACTCTTTTTTTGTATTTGACTAATACTCACTGAAGTAGATATAAACACACACACCCCGCCATGGTCACGGATAATTCCATAAGAGGCCGCTACAGTTAAAAGGCGCATACTTAGAAGAGTAACATAATAAAGGACAGCATTTTTTATTTGAGGACCAGAACCAGTTCTTGTATTTCACTTGATGTGTTCTGATCTGTGTTTTCCATAGAGAAGTTAAGGTGTTAACCTCCTTTTTATTCCCTAATTACATCAAAAAAGACAAGCTCCAGTTGAGAAGTAGCTGCAAATGATAGCTGTTATCCACACAACGACTTGCACCTGGGTGGCTGAGAGCTCAGCTTAAGAAACTCTGGAGAGGCACTGGAGTAACTGCCTATCAAGTTTATTTTATGCTGCAGAGGTACTTCAAAACATAGACTGAAACTTCTGTCCGTGGTCTAGGGTAGAATTTGAAGTCAAGGTAGGTCTTCAACCAAAGAGAGGAACAGTTCTTCAAGACCTTGTTCCTTACAGACTCCAGTATCCTGAGCATGCTTTGCTATTTGAATGGCCTCCTCATCTTCTCCATCGGGGAAAACAGAGAGGGAAGTGACTAAAGATATGAGATACACTCCAGAGAGAAAAACTGTTCATCAATCAGTAGCCACATGGCAAGTTGCATTGGTGTGCAATATACTGAAGGGTAGAAATACACAGGTACATATTCTCTGGACAGTTGCCCAAATGCCAAAGGCCTAATGACTCAGCAATCCTGTAATTCTAGCACAAATCCCCAGAAAAAAAGTTACAAGTGGAGACATCAGTATTATGCACCACTTTGCCCCAATAAAGGAGCGCTCCCCATTCATCAGTCAGCATCCAGCACTTGGAAATGTATTAACATGAATAATTTGAGTCAGGATTCAAACCTGTGCTTAGCCATGCCAAGGAACCCGCAATTTTCAAATGGGACAGAACCATGGCAAAACAACCTACCTGAGGGTCAACAAATCTCCCATGTTCATTTGCACGTGTTTGTCTCCTAAAGACTTGTTCCCCTAAAGACTGCAGATCTCAGTTACAGCAATCCTCTCCAAATGGGAGTTCTCATGAGTCAGAGTCAAGCCAGAACAGTTCTGCTTTCTACTGCTAATCCATACTGGGATTATTAAAGCCAGCAGATCCATGTTTAACACCAAACTATCAATAACTGGAAGAGGTGGGTACCTCCTCATTTGAAAGACACATCATTTATTTAAGCACTTGATTCCAATACCCAGGTAGGCAAGTTTGGAGCTTTATCCTTAGATCCTTACCTTCATTCTGCCCCCAATTCTAAACATGTCAAAAAACCATACTTGTAAACATAGTTCTATACCTTGATGGAAATTCTGTTGCCTTCCATTAGAAATCCTTCCACGAGGCAGAGCAGTGAGATTCCTCAGGTCAAGGACTCTGGTTTGTTACTCGCTTGTTAACGCAGTACCCAGCACAAACAGGGTCTAGGGCCTGGAAGTGGTACTGCAAAAGATGATAATAGTAGCTTAAGTAAAACCAATCAAAGATAAAACCCAATAAACCATCCTCTGCTCCCCTTAAGAAAATTTGTTTATTCACCCCCTCACAAAGGAGGTTGCCCTATTTATCTGCCCGGAGAGCTCAGACATTCCTTGCATGTGCAGCACAGATGGTCACCACACCACAAAAGGCAGAAAGGCTCACGGTGGACGTGTCTGGTTTCTGGATATACAGAAACCTGGTCAGAGCTGCTGCTCCAGCAGGGCTGCTATGCATCCAAAATCCCAAGCAAATACAGAAAGCCATCAGTATCCTTCGGACAACATCTCTTAGTGGGAAAGGAGACTGTCCAGGGAAAAGGAGTTGCACTGTGACCTTGGTTGTGAGTCTTAATTCATTAGTGTACATAGACTGTTTTGAGATCCCGAGGTGAGAAGTGCTAAGGAAGCAGAAGTATTATTTATTAAAGCTCAAGGCTCTGTTGTTTCTTTATCCTCAGATATTCTTCATGTCTGTTTTTGCATTCATGGCCATTGCTACTTCAAATCATTTCAGCTGTCTTGATCTTTTCTTTACCAAATGGAATAGCCCCAGGCAGAGGATATGCAGTATCTAGTAGCTCAGATCCTGCGTTTGCTCATTGCAGTTATTTATCTTATTCTTTTCTAATTAATTTACTGTTCTGATCCCAGCCTTGCTCTTCCTTTGATCCAGATATCAAATATGGCTGCTCTCCATGGACAGAAATCTCTCTGACAGTAAATGCCATTAATATTTTTACTACCTCATTAAATACACTTCTACGGCGTGTGGAAGGGGTCTGCAAGGTCTGTTTTAGCAAACTGGGTAAAAAAAACATTGCTAATTCTTCTGAAAACTGAAAGGCAGAGCAGTTTGGCAGTAACCATTTTAGTTCCCAAGGTGGGCAATGCAAACTGTAATCAAAGAATAAACTTGGGGAGCTGAATCAACTGAAACAAAGAAGAGCAGAAAGTTAATTTTGTAACACTCTATGTTCTGTGACACAAACTGTACATAAGTTTTTGTCCTCCTTTAAGAAATTACTGAGTGCAAAACTATGTTCTATGTAATACATGAAAAAAATCGCTAAACTTGTTCTGGTTTTGGAGGAGTCATTCTAGCTTTCAGAACTTAAAATACATCCCTTTTTTTTCCTTCAAAAATACACGGTATAAATCTCTGCTTTTTCCTCAGCTTAGTAAAAACATAAATAAACCAGGAAATTAAAGACAAAAAAAAAAAAAAAAGAGAGAAAGCTACCTTTTCCACATCCTGTTGTGCCTAAATAGAACATGTTGTACCAGCATGTATGATTTCTCAATAAAATGTATCGCAGACACTTCAAAAGCTGACCATAATCAGGAGAGTTAAGTGAGGAATGTCAGCTTGGATGAGGGATTGTGCTGCTTTTGTTATACATTAGTTAAGCACGAAGGTTTGTGGGTTTTTACTTTATCTTGGATTTTACTGTAGTGTAATTGAACTCTGTTACCTTTGTCAGTTTCCTAAGTGTTCCACTAAGTGCTTGTGTGGATTTGGGTTTAAGGATATTGTAGACAGACCCAGAGGCAATTGAAGTCAGTGGCAGAGGCCTCTACAGAGTTTGGCTAGTCCTCCACTGGTTTGGCTAGTCCTCCACTGCGGAAACTAGGTTTTCCTCTCGCTTCTTAATCAGCTCTCAGACATGTGCAGAAATAAGGATTCACAAACATGAATTTGCTATGGATCCACAGGCAAACTCACACATCAGCAAAACCAGGTTTCACAGAAGAGTGTATTTGTTTGTAGTGGGATCATTCACATTACATTAATTTTATGCATTAAATTCACAGCCTTTACAGGATTAGATCCTTAACAGTAATTCCAGGTTTGGAGTGTCCTGTCAGCTGTGTCTGGCCCCTCCCCATCTTGGACCTCTGTCATTTTCACCAATGCACGATTGATTTCCTTCAGTTACCTCATCCCACCTGAGTCTTCATATAGATACTACAGCAATAAAACCGTAATCTTTGCAGTGGGATGCTTGAACTCCTCAGACAGTGGTATCTCCATGTAACCACACATGATAAACAAATAGTCAACAAATGCACTTCAGTAGATTTTACTACCTCTGAAACAGCCTACATTTCTATAAAAAACATGAGTTTAGGCTTCATGTGTCAGGTTCTGCATCAACACCCCTTTTATAGTCACAGCTCTGACAGGAAAAACCACCCCAAACCCCCATTCAAAAACCAGACTCCTCACCCACTGCAGACACATGGGCGGGTATTTCACATCACGGTATCACAATTTCCTTCATGTCTTCACAAGGGAGCACTGCCTGAGTCCGGGGGAAAGGACCTGCAAGCAAGGGACCATTTTAACCCTCCCTCTGGGGTGATGTGGAGAGCAGCACTTTACTGAGGGGAAGAGACCTGCTGAGGGGAGACCCACCATGGCGGGAACCCAACTGAGGGGGAGAGACTTTCTCCACCATGGCGGGAACACATTTAGGGGGAATCCACTTTGAGGGAGATGCTCTTTGAGGTGAGAGACCTGCTGAGGGGAGACCCATCATGGTGGGAACATCCTGACGGGGAGAAACTTTCTGATGGGAGAGACACACTGAGGGGAGACCCACCACAGCGGGAACCCTCTGAGGGAAAACCCACTGTGGGGGAGACACATTGCAGGGAGACTCACTTGCTGAGGAAGAGACCTGCTAAGGGGAGAGACACTCAAAGGGGAGACCCACAATGGCAGGAACCCCCTGAGCCAGAATCCACTGTGAGGGAGACACACTCGGTGGGGAGAGATCCACCATGGGATCGACTTTCTGAGGGAAGAGACCTGCTACGGGAATAGACCCACTGAGGGGGTACCCACCATGGCGGGAACCCACTGAGGGTTCATCCACTGGAGGGGAGAGACTTTCTCAGCTGACAGACCTGCTGAGTTCTCTTCCACCATGTGGTAGACTTGCTGAGGAGAGACCTACTTAGAGGAGAGAACTTCTGAGAGAAGACTTGCTGGGGGAAGAGACCCGCTAAGAGGAGAGACACACTGCAGAGAGACCTGCTGAAGTAAGAGACCAGGTAAAAGGACAAACCCACTGAGGGGAGAGACCCTCTGAGAGGATACCCGCTCGGAAAGAGACCCCACGGTGGGGATACCCCATGTGGGAGACCCGCTGAGGTGGACATGACCACCGATGCCTCAGCTCTGCAGGCTGATGTCACCCGGAGGAGCTGCTGCAGCAGAGCTGGCTGGTGGCTTGGGGGCAATTTTGGGCGCTTGTGGTTGCTTGTTTGTGGGGTCTCTGTCCCCTGGCGGGGCACGGCGGAGGGCGCGGGCGACACCCCGCTCCAGGAACACGACAGCCCAGTCCCAGTCCCAGTCCCAGTCCCGGGCCCACCTGGGCCCCCTCAGCACCCGCGATGGGGCCCAGCGCCCCGGGGCGGCGCGGCGCGAGCAGCAGCGCCGCCTGCCGGGCAGGGCGGGGACGCTCCCTGCCCTCGGTCCCTCCCGGGCCCGTCTGTGCCCGCTTCCCCCCGGTACCCCCGCTCCGCTCCGCTCCGCCCCGCCCGGCTCCGTCTGTCTGCAGCGCGGCCGCAGCTGCCGGCACAGATACGGTGTCGGCGGGCCGGGGAAGGCGCGGAAACACCTGTTTCCAACATGGGGAAGGTGGGGAGGGAGCCCGCGGCGGGGCCGGGCAGCGCCGCTCGCTCTCCCTCCCCTCCCGCCGGCTGTAACCCGGCCGTTCAGCCCGCGGGATCGCCTTTCAGAAAGATCGCATTCCGTTTTTACACGTTCGGCTGAAAAACGCGTCTCGACCCTCTCCTCATGTGTTGTTTTTTTTCAACGAGTCCGTTCCAGGGGGTGGTGGGTGGGGGGCACGCTCGTGGCTGAGGCGGTGGCGGCACCGATGGACCTGAGGGTTCCGACAGCCCCGGGGCCACCGAGCCACCCGGGGGCTCCGATCGAGCCGGCCCGTGCGGGGTCTGGGGTCGCGGCTGCGGGGCCGGGCAGGGCCGGGAGCGGGCCCGGGGCTGCCGGCGGTGCGGGAGCGGGTGCGTGCGGGGGCTCCATGATTTCATCGTCAGCTGGCGGGGACCTGCCAAGAGCTGTTATGCCTCACTGCGATGTGTAGCTTTTTCCTGCCATTTTTTTCATAATGAAAGAGGGAGTGAAGCGGGCCCTTTTTTTTTTTTTTTTTTTT